>NC_046375.1:30976285-31051285 GCF_011125445.2 Fundulus heteroclitus
CCAAAGAGACGCGTTCCAGTGGCTTAATGAAACCACTTAAAGAGGAACTACAGGATCTACAGCAAAGAGGAATAATCACACCTGTGGAATGCAGCACAGACTGGATCAGTGCTATGGTGGTCGTAAAAAACAAAATGGCAAACCCAGAGTATGCATTGATCCCAAACCTTTGAACAAGGCGCTGAACCGTAATCACTTTACATTACCGACTATAGAGGACATCTTACCAGACTTGTCGAAAGCCACAGTATCCAATGTCAAGAGTGGATTTTGGCATGTGCAGCTGAAGAGGAGCCCAGCTACTTAACTACATTCGCCACTCCATTCGGTCGGTATAGATGGCTGAGGATGCCAATGGGGATAAGTACTGCCCCTGAAATATTTCAGAGAAAACTGATGCAAGCGCTGGACAACATGCCCGGTCTGTACATCATAGCTGACGACATTTTGATTACAAGGCAGGGAGAGACAGAGGAGGAAGTGGAGCAAGATCACGACAGAAAACTGGAGCCGTTTTTAAACCGATGCAGAGCAAAGAACATCAAACTGAATGTGGAAAAATTCAGGCTGAAACAGAAGGAGACCACATACATCGGTCATCGCCTGACGGCGGAAGGACTCAAACCAGACCCAGAGAAGGTGCGAGCAGTGGAGCAGATGCCATCGCCGACAGATGTAAAAGCAGTGCAAAGACTAATAGGTATGGTTTCTGGTTGTCTGTTCTGTCTCTCTCCTCGGTCGGTTTTTCTTCAGCTCTCCAGAGCTCCTTATCTGCTTTTACCCTGCCCCCTCTCTCCTGCTATGTGGTATGTTTTCTGTCTTTTGTGCCATTTCTTCATAACAACCGAAAGCTCTAAGGAAATTATGGATCTGTCAGCTGGTCTCTCAATGCTATTGATCAAATTTTTTCAACTGGAAAGCAAAGGACCGGGGAGCGTGCCTGTCCCGATGGAACTTTTTTTGCAGGATACATCTTGGACCTGTGGTAGAAATGGTCCACAGTCTTGAGGGACCTGACACACAAAGATAGTGTGTGGATCTGGCATGCAGAACAAGAGGAGGCGTTCCAAAATCTGAAAAAAAGACAATAGCAAATGCCCCAGTGGTGAAATATTATAACCCAGAGGAAGAGCTGACGCTACAATGTGATGCATCAGACACAGGTTTAGGCGCAGCGCTGATGCAGATGGGCAAGCCAGTCGCTTTTGCTAGCAGAGCACTTACAAAAATGGAACAAGGCTGTGCTCAAATAGAGAAGGGGTTTTAGCAATGGTTTTTGGCTTGGAAAGATTTCACCACTTCGCATATGGCCACAAAGTCAAGGTTCAGAGTGATCACAAGCCAATAGAAACCATAGTGAGAAAACTCCTACTGAGCGCTCCCAAAAGGCTCCAATGTATGATGCTACACATATAAAAATTCAACATAGAATTCATGTATGTGCCGGGCAGAGATTTAGTGCTGGCAGACACCCTCAGCAGAGCCTATCTGAGGAGGACACACATGTGAAGCGGAACTAGAAACAGTCAACATGGTGGAATACTTACCGATTGGGGCAGACAGATTGCAGGAGATAAGGACAGCCACAGAAAAGGACAGCACCACTAGTTCTCATCAACACGATGACACAGGGATGGCCAAAAGACAAGCTGCAAGTACCCAGTGAAATCAGGCCGTACTATTTCCATGCAAGAGGAACTGATTCACCAGCATGTGTCATGAATCGGAGGCAGGGGACCCAGAATTCAGCCAGACCAGCAGAGGTTTCAGATCAGGTTCTTTATTAACAAAAATCAAAGACTGAGGCAAAAAACCAAAAAACAGCACAAAAATAAACAGACTAACGGGCAGGCAGGACAGGAACAGACAGGAACAGGATGGCTCAGATCACTGGAGACAAGGGGGTCAAAAGTCCAAAAGCAAACCATACAGAAACATGCAGGAGGAGACTCACCCATACTCAACAAGACGACCTTGGCAACTGATGTCTGGTCTCTCGACTGTTTATATGGGGAGGAGGAAGCAGGTGAAACCGGTCAGAGATGATTGCAACAGGGGTGGAGTAAGTCAGGTGTGCAGAGTGGGTAATTAGACCAGGACATCAGTGCAGAGGATCAAAACAAGGAATGAATTCAAACCAAAGCTAAAAAGCTGACAGGACAAGTGAACAGAAACTACACCAAACTTACTAAGAAACCAATAATCACTCTAAAGAAAAAACCTAAAACAGAAAATAAAGCTTAGACTAAAACAGATGACAAAACCGGATAAATAAGAGTAAATAAAAAACCCCAGACCAGGACAAAAACTCAAAGCAAGCAGAGAACCTAAAGCAGGAGAGTAAAAATGATCTCAAAAATAACAACCAGAACAAAACACAGAATATTACAGCATGGGATAGTTTTCAGAGGTGAGCGTGCAGTCATTCCGGATGCAATGAGGACAGACATCACGGCTACATGCTTCCCACCTGGGTGTTTGAATAAAGCTGCCTAAGGAGGGCAAAAGAGAGTGTGTCTTCTGGCTGGGCATGAATGATCATGATCCAAACAGCATGTAACAAAGTGTGACATCTGCAGGTTCCATGGATGACAAACAACAAAAGGAAACACTGATCCCATATGATGATCCCAAACAGGCCATGGCTAAGGTGGGCACAGACCTGTTGACCATGTTTAATAACAAGGATTACCTTATCACAGTGGATTATTTCTCAAATTTCTGGGAAATAGATTATCTTGTCGTCACAAAATCAACCACGGTGATAAAGAAACTGAAAGCTCATTTTGCCCGTCAAGGGATTCCAGATGTGTTGATATCGGACAGTGGCCCACGATATGTGTCCCAAGAATTTAAAAAGTTTAGCAGACTGTGGGGATTTCATCACAAGACCTCTTCACCAGGTTACCCTCAGAGTAACGGCAAAGCAGAATCCGCTGTTAAAACAGTGAAACGACTTCTTCAGGCTCTTCTGGACCACCGCATCACAATGTTGCAGGGTCCAGCACAAAGACTGCTTAGCCGGCACACGCAAACATTATTACCAACGAAACCAAGCTTGCTAAAACCAAGGGTTGCTTGAGTCAGCCAAGAGCTCATGAAAGGCAAGCACGCTAAAGCATCTACTACAAGAGATCAGCGAAGGAGAACTACCGCCTCTCAAAGTTGGAGACGCTGTGAGGATAAAGCCATACCCGCCTCAGACTGTCTGAAGGGTGTGGCCGGGTGACATCCGAAGATTGGGGAAAGGTCTTATGAGGTTCGATTACACACAGGAAGCACAATCAGGAGAAATCGCAGACACCTGAGACTTGCTGCTGAAAAGACTGTCAGAGACCCATCGAAGTGGACATCAACATCCCAAGCCAGCAGGAGGCTGCAAGACATGGACATTCAGGGTCGGTTCATTTCTCACATCGTGTTTTGGATCCCACTCTAAGAGACATGAGTGAAGGATAATCTCTTCTCACAACCAGAGCAGGTCGTAACATTGCAGTTCCCACACATCACTATAAGGACTATGTACTCTAACCCAGTTGAAGTTACCTGTGTTCTCGTGGCCTTTGGTGGGGTATTACAGTAAGACTGGGAAAAGACAACTGAATTTTCCAGAGAAATGTAAAAAAAAATATATATCTTTGTCTATGGGGGTTATAGGTAATGGTACTCTGGAAAAGTTGTTATGAAGCATTTGAAAATCATTGTTTTGTTCAAATCTGTTTTGTGTAAGTCACGCACGATGAACAGAAAGAGATGTAACAATAGGAACTATTGTTATAAGTATGTTGCCACACGGACGTGTGATAGTGTGACACTGAGTTGATAGCAGCGGTGCCAGACCGAGCTGTTTGTAGTTTACCAGAAGATCTTAATAAAGTTCTGACCCAGTTGAGTTATTGTGCAACCAAGTTGGACTTTTTGAGTAAACACACGAACCGAAAGAACAAGAATAAAACAATTGCGAGGCAAGTGTCAGCCACAATAAGGTTACTTTCCTTGTATGTAAATAGCTTCTGCACTTAATTTAATTAACCCCAACAATAACCTTGGAGACCTGACGGGGCTTTATCCAGGTCATTAGGTGTTAATAAGCAGAACCAGAGGCTTGATTTCGGTCTAAAGCACAAACCTTGTAAGTATCTCTTGAAAGCGCTCGCATGCCCAAAACACGCGTGAGACATTCTTTTTTTGGAAGTAACCTGCGCTCAGGTCTCTATAAGTATCTGTGAACAAAGTGACTGGTCAGAGTCCATCACTTTGTGCTTGGTAAAGTGTGCCTTGTAGACCATAACTGCTTGCATCTGCGCTCACCCCAGTTGGCTTTGTCGTTCATAATATGCCTGTACAGGTGCTGACATGATATCCCTGTGCACAGGTGCAACACAGGAGCAAAGTGAGGCTAAGCGAGGCACAGAAACAATCTAGCGACACAAAACGCACAATTTTGGCGATTAAAGTGAAGCCAGAGCGACATAACACCTGCGATGGATGCACAGCGACAGTTGTTGGAGTTGAAAATCTTAACTTTTGTGTCTTGTCATGCAACCAATTAATAAGGAACTGGATTTGGCTGTGACGTGGGGTGAAGAAATGCCAGCGGAAACGATGCAGTTTTCGTTCAACATGAAATAAAAGCCAATTGTGGCGGTCTGCGTCGCCCTGAGTTGTATGACTCAACCATTATTACTACAGAGACCAGTCCATAAAGGACCAAGCCTAGAGAACAGTGAGTAAGGAGACTGGAGTACCAGTTAAGTGAAAGTGTCACTAGATAGCGCCATTGTACTACTGTATTTCTTGCTTATCCGCCCGATGTGCAATTGGAGCAGCAAATGTGGCTACATTGTGGCACCATTTGCGTTCAATTTGAACACAACTTTAGAGGACAGATTCTCTGTGGGACACTGATTTTCATATTGGATTATGGAACATTAATTACCACTTTAATCTTTTTAGTGCATTTATATTATTTTAAAGGACGATTGTGGCTGAGTGTGGAGCGTAGTCATCTTGCAACTCGGAAGGTTGTGGATTTAAATTCCAGCTTCCCACTGTCACGTGTTGCTGTGCCAATTGGAATCCTTAACCATTCCGGTCTCTCTCTGACTATACAGTGATTTGTAGAGTTGTCATGATACAACCTGTCTGCTGCACCATGCTCATACTCAAGACACTTTCCACCTTCCATACAGCTCCAGTCTCCTGTTCAGTAATCATCCACACCTGTTCAGCTACTAATCAGCCATCATTCAGCACACCTGTCAGCCTCACTATTTAAGCTCACTGCATTCTGTCATTCCTGGTCGGTTTCGTTCGGTTTTCCTGTTAACCTCTGTTTCTTGCTGCTCACCTCTCCAGTCTCGTCCAGCCCGAAGTTCCCTCCATCTCCGTCAGCCTGCTAAGTTTCTGGTTTCAAATCTCCATTCTGTCGTGCTGTGAGTCAAGCCTGGTTCCAAGTCTCCCTTCAGTTGTGCTGCTGGTCCAGCCTGGTTTCCAAGTCCCGCCATTCCTTCCATGCCGTGTGCACCTGGTTCTGCTGCCTCCGTGCTTTGGTTCTGACCTGCTTGCAGTTCCTGCTTTCACCCATCCTCCTGCTTCAGCTCAGTACGGACTCTTGGTTCCTGCCTCCACTATCCACAAGCTTCAATAACTGTTAAACTTCTCTGTTGTGGTTGTGTTTCGGGTTCAGAGAACAAGCTTTGACAGAACGAACCGACCCCATGAACCCGACACCCACACAGAGCCTCCATGCAGGAGCTGGCGAGAGGGCTGTTGACTACCACTCTCGGGGCAACAGTGCAGCGGCAGCAAGCTCTTAGCCCAGTCCCGGGGCGTTTTGGAGAACCTCGCATCGCTCAGTCCACCTTAGAGGCGGTTAGGTGCGGTCGCTCAGGTACGCAAGCTTTGGACAAGTAAAGCCGAGCTACTTCCTCTTTTTGAAGAGACGGGACTGATGGAGGAGCTCGAGTGGAACAACAAGGCTGCCCTTGCTCAACTGTTCGGCAGAACGCCTCCTCCCAGACCCTCGTTCTCCACCGCTGCTGCTTCCTCCACTTCTGCCGCTTTCACCACTCCCTCAGTCGAGTCTGCTGCAGCTCTTACTACGGATCGAGCCTCAGCTCATCCCACTCCTGCCGCTGCTGTAGCTCCTGCCGATGCTGCTTCACTTCCTCATCGCCAGCAGTAGCCACTCACTCTCTGCCCAGCTCTTCTCGACGCAGACGCCGAGCTCGTCGCTGCCGGAACATACCCGCTGCTCAACCTGAAGCTCAGCTGGTTAGCTCAGCTGGTTAGCTCTGCTGACGTCACCTCCACTCCCCTGGTGAGTCCATCTGGCAGCGTCCCAGCTGTCCCAGTGAGCCAGAGCCGAAGCCATTCTATTCCCCGTCATCTCAGTCACCACCTCCACGACACTCAGCTGACTCCTCGGGTGAAGCCTTCAGCCGCTGCTTGGAGGTCCACGCCTCCTCCAGCCAAAGCACCCCAGTTTCATGAGACCCAGCTGTGGAACTTCTTTTATGGGGATAGGAATGACCTGCTTCCCTATCAGCCCACACCTACATCAGAGGCTGAGGTTTCCGTCACCCCACCACTGGCTTCATCAGAAGACTCAGTTCCTGTGCAGCCTGCAGCCAAAGTCTCAGTTCCTGCGCAGCCTGCAGCCAAAGTCTCAGTTCCTACGCAGCCTGCAGCCAAAGTCTCAGTTCCTGCGTAGCCCGCAGCCAAGGTCCCAGTTCCTGCTCAGCCCGCAGCCAAGGACCCAGTTCCTGCTCAGCCCGCAGCCAAGATTTCAGTTCCCAGTCCAGTGTCCGACGCGGGTGGTGAGCACGCCGGTCTGCCGTCCGACGCGGGTGGTGAGCACGCCAGCCCGCCGTCCGACGCGGGCGCAGAGCACGCCAGTCCGGTGTCCGACGCGGGCGCAGTGCACGCCAGCCCGGCGTCCAACGTGGGTACAGTATTTCCCAGTCCATCAGCCTGCGACACGGAGGCCCAGGAGGGTCCGCCGCCCACCTGCGGCGCAGTGACCCAGGAGGGTCGCACCGCCTGCCAGAACCGCGGGGACCCAGGAGGGTCCGCTGTCTCATGAACTCTGTAGCCTGGGTATTCCTGAAGCCTGTGGCCCGGGGCCTCCTGAAGCCTGTGGCCCTGTGGCCTCTGTAGCCTGTGGCCCTGTGGCCTCTGTAGCCTGTGGCCTCTATAGCCTCTATTTCCGTGACCCCTGTAGCCTCTATTTCCGTGACCCCTGTAGCCTCTAGTCCCGTGACCCCTGTAGCCTCTATTCCCGTGACTCCTGTAGCCTCTACTCCCGTGACCCCTGTAGCCTCTACTCCCGTGACCCCTGTAGCCCTCTAATCCCGTGACCCCTGTAGCCTCTAGTCCCGTGACTCCTGTAGCCTCTAGTCCCGTGAGTCCGGCAGACCAAAAAGCAGGACACTTTTCAAGACTCAACAAAGCTAGGTTAAAAACTTAAACATAATCAAACCTATAACATAGGAGGACCCTGTTGTACTCACCAAAGATGTGAAGGTCTACGTCTTATATTTGTGGCCTTTCCTGGCTGCTTCCAATGGTTTATTATTTGAGAGAAATATCATGTACATGTCTATGCATTCCAGTGTGAAGTTGATACAATTTTGCAGCTCTGCCTTGACACTTTCCACATCGAGATGATTTCTCTCATTTCTCCATGCTGAGGACATCATTGAAAAGACACGCTCTGTATGTGCATTGTTGCATGGAATGGTAAAGATGTAGGCACTGACTTTTTTCAGGTACACCAGTGGGACATGCTTTGGAAAACAGCTTCAGATATCGCACCTCACAATGGAAACCTTCCATTTCTGGGGAGCTGAGAATATCCTCCACCATGCCATATTCCCCATACAATCCATCCATATCAATGTTTTTTCAATTTGCAGGCCTGGATAGCATCACTGTACTCTTCATAAGACATAGCAGTTGTATGGCCGAGTTTTGACATTTTGCTGTGAAAGCTGCTCTCAGAGCCGTCATATCTTTCACTCAAATATTTCTTTGCTCTTTTATAAAGTGAATAAAATCAGCCTCACATATCTTTGTCAAATCAGGTGTTAGTTGTTTAAGTCTGGTGTTTACAGCAAAGCCAAAAATGGTCCTTCAGTCTCCTCTGAAGTTTCCCTTTAAGTTCAGTTATCACTTTAAAGACGGAGATTATGCTGAATGATTTGGCCTTGAGTGCTTCAATGTGATCTGAGAATACCTTAAGTTTTGTCATTAGCTGATTTGTTATAGCTTCCAATGTCTGGTTACTGTCACTGTAGAAATCCAGCAAAGCATGCTGCACGCCAGCCTTAAAGTGAAAATATCGCAATACCATGGGGAAACACTTAATCATACTTGTGTTTGATGAATCATTCGCCAGTGAATAATGCTAATTTTTTACTTTTATGTAGTCAAAATGTGCCTAGATGGAGTAGGGTGCCAGGAAATTTTCACAAAAAGCTTTAGTTTTTCCTGCAGGTTACCCCTTTAGCTACTAATGTTGTTGTAGATCTCTCTGTCAACTTTTAATCCACAGTCCACACTCTAGTATGATTGGTGACGCTTGATGGTGTGATACACTTTGCAAAGTGCTGCAGCAGATATTTTATCATCCCGGGGAGATGTGGCTTCATGGAAAAAGGAAAAAAGTGAAGAGGTACCCGCACTTCCATTGTTGCTCCTGTGCTTGTCTGTGCTAGCATGTCAATCGATGGTGCCTTTACCTTTATTGCTTACATCCATGTCACATTAACACAGCATACAATATGCATGACAATCATCCTTCTGGCTTTTGAATCTAAATCCATATTCTTTTGTCCATTCGGAATTAAATGTTGTCTTCCGTTTGGTAATTTTTGCGGTCTGCAAGTGAGCTTGGTTCACTTGGTCTACCAGCTGCTGACCTGACGTCAGCCATGTCCACATTGCTAATTTGATTACATTTCAGTACCTTTGACCAAAAAAATGTCTGATATTTATTTAACAGTTTCATCCAGTAATCTGCCATAATGGATCATGATGGAATGCATTTTTTATTTAAGTGCATATAATTTTTAGATTTGCACCTAAATATGTATACTTTTCACAAATGGGTGTCTATCTCAAAGCTATACCGGATGTCGAACAGCCCTTTTAAAAACCGGACTGTCTGTCTTAAAGCCAGACGTATGGCACCCTATCTCACCTACACTTCTTAAAGTTGTAATGACGTTCTCAGCTCTTATAATATAGTCTGAGATGCTATCTGGGCTTGCCATATGCAGCTTCATCAGTGA
This sequence comes from Fundulus heteroclitus, assembly GCF_011125445.2. Taxonomy (NCBI): domain Eukaryota; kingdom Metazoa; phylum Chordata; class Actinopteri; order Cyprinodontiformes; family Fundulidae; genus Fundulus; species Fundulus heteroclitus. The sequence goes on from NC_046375.1 coordinate 30,985,582, forward strand.
CATATACACATTTATTATTCAAGGCTTGCTTTTCCCAGAATAATGTTCTTATTGGATTTTCAGGGCTTTCCTACCGTTATCTCCGCCGTCATGTCTTATTATCGAGAGGCTTTCATCATCCAGCACTTTAACTAAGTCTGCAAAACAGTACAAGTTTTTCCACTGGTCTTCAACCAGCTGTCCTCCATCCTCCATGGTGGGTTCATGCAAGATCGTTTCTTTCAGCTTTAGGCTGTACAGGTTGTCGAGGAATCTTGTCTCATATAAATCATGTTTCTCCTCACCAGGCCAGTTGACAACTTTGCTTGGGCCCAGGACAATGCAATCTTTTTGGGCCCCCCCTCTACACCTGCCGCCACCACACACACACACACACACACACACACACACACACACACACACACACACACACACACACACACACACACTGGAAATCTCTGTATTCTATATTGAATTTAGTGCACTAGTTGTATAATGAAACTGTTGACCTTTCGGGTTTTGTGATTTTTATTTTATTACTACTGATAGGGTTATTAAAGATAACCCCTTTTATCCTAGAATGAAAACCACACAACACAAGTTTTAAACATTTCTATAGAAAAGGACAGAGGATACCCAAACGGAGAACTACACTCCCTTAAGGTTTAGGAACGTCTGCGCCGGGTCATCTCTGTCCTTCTGTCTTTATTATCACACATCAAAGAGGGGGTCAGGAGGATTGGGTCAGGAGGTTTGGGTCAGGAGGTTAAAAGCAAAGAAGGAAACAATTGGATTTCTCATCAGCTTCATGCACAGCCGGCCGGATAAGGGAGACATTCCTTATCTGTACCATTTGTTCTTCCTGCCTAGGGGTAAATACAACAAAACCTTCCTGAAAGCAAACTCTTAAAACAAATCAAATACCTGTAACTTGATAGAAATAAAATGATTACATTCACATTTTTCTAACATTCCCCCCTTTTAATCATTTTCTTGAAAGCTTAACTTAACCTACTTCAAGAATTCTTTTCTTGCATTCTGAATTTTCAATGAGACTGTCATTTTGTTAAGCATTTAACAAGGGAAAAGTTAAACTACAGGTTGTATTTCTTCAAGAGGGATTTGTGAAAGCATTTGATTTTGAAACATTACATTTCCCATAGTTTTAGCAATCATAGACTTTAGGCATGGGATTACACAAGCGTTAAAAACACAAAGAATAATAAGAACAACAATAATGGCTGTCATTATTTTCAGTAAAAGGTTCCACCACAATCCTGAAAAGAACCAGGAGAGAAAGTTCATACTTAGAGGAACAACATCCTGGGACATTGCTTGTTGTAGATTCTTCAAAGCAGACATAGCTTCAGTAATATGAGTTTCATTTGCGTCAGAAATGTACGTACAGCAGGAAATTCCAATCATTACACACATGCCACCTTGGCTAGCAGTTTACATGTCCAAAACCATTCTGTTTTGCAGTACCATTAAACACATTTCACTTAATTGTTTGTTTTGTCCTTTATTAATGTCCATCGTCATGTTCACCAGGGTCTTCATTCTGTAGTCCAGTGTCTCAATCAACAGCATAGATTTACCAACTCCAAACCACGGGAAAGTGAAAGTCCTATTTTACTCCCTGTGCTTCAGTGCTTATGTTCAGAGGGAACGTTGGAACCCCACATGGGATCATGGGGTTGGAACACTGAGCTGGAGCTGAGTTCTCTTCTCCTCCTATTAGAAGGATGATTTTCCTTCACAGCTTGAGCTGAGATGATGACAGTGTGGTCAGAAACAAACACAGGTGCAAGGGCTGTCCTCAGGAAACACGTTCCGTCTCCTGCCGGCATGCTCTTAGCATACAGGGTGGGTTGTCTGGTGGATTTGGGCATCACTGAGCATACGTAGCAGTTACTCATGTTCTTCTCTTCAGCCAACATTGTCACATACATCTGCCACAAGTTCTCTGGGTGATGGTCTGGGAGATTTCCAAGCCAAATCTTCATGGCAGCAATTTTTTGCTAGGTTAACAGAGATGTTAATTTTACCCAGGACTCTAAAGAACAGGGATCAGTTGGTTTCTTCACCGACGTTGAGACGAGTGGCCCTAAAAAACCAAACCCCTTTGAAGTCGGACTTCCCCACCTTTAGGCACTTAACACTCTCTGTAACTTACAGTGGCTGAGGTGAACCCAGGATGGTCTTTCAGCAATCTTCACAGCTGTTGGCGTGGTCAGGAGCACTTGGTATGGTCCTTCCCAACTTTGGCTCGCCCAGTCCTTCCTTCTGATGATTTTGATGAACACCCAGTCTCCTGGTCTCACTGCTTGTGGATCCTGTGGAGACAAAGGTTCTCCTGGCAGTAAATTTGCATTGGACTCTTCTTTAGACTGCATCATTTCTCTCATATAGTCTGCTAGAGTTTTTCCTTCCTCCTTAGGTGGTGTCTGTATTGTGAACAGCAGTAATTTATATGGTCTGCCATATATTATTTCAAATGGAGTCAAACCACTGCTCGTTGGAGCTATTCTCATGTACAGTTTTACTAGGTCCAGACATTCTGGCCATGGTCTCTTTGTTTCTTCCATGCACTTTTTAAGCCTGGATTTAACTGTCCCATTTGTCCTTTCTACAAGTCCAGCACTTTGTGGCACGGTGTGTTTCTTTAAGGTTATCTGTAACCTGCTTGCCAATTTGATGATTCACCTGATTCAGAAAATGTGGACCATTTTCACTGTAAATTTTCTGTGGGATGCCAAACCTTTGCATATATCTTTTAGCTACTGTCAGTGCATCTGTGTGTCAGTGCATCGGCGTGCTTTGCTGGAACTATTTCAACCCATTTTGAAAATGCATCAATCATTACCAGACAGTATTTGTAAGGGCCACTTTGTCAGTTCAATAAAATCCATATGCATCACTTTAAAAGGTTCCTTTAGTTCTGGAAACCTTCACTGTTCGGATCTAAAATTAACCTGAGGGTAATTTTTAACACAAATCGTACATGCTTTACACAAAAATATTTTTTTTGTATGAATTAAATCCTATGAAATAAATCCATATGTTGCTGTATTATAGTTATCCCTCCCTTTTTGAGACATGGCAATTGCCCATGGCTCAAAATAGCTGCTGCTTGGACTAAGCTTTTAGGGAGAACTGCTTTGTTACAAACTATAGAATCCTTCTGATTCATTATTGCTACATTTTTTACCCACATTTGTTTTTCTACAGTTGCAGCTGTTTGTCTAATTAACAACATTTCTAGATCAATTATTTGCTCTGTTTTTTGCTCTAGGTAAATATCAGAAAGACCAAATTGTAATACATCTACTACATGGGGGTCTAGTGGTTGAATGAAACCAGACCACTCCAGCTGAACTTCCTACAGCCATGGTAGTTGCTCAAACTGCTAGCAGACATGGGGGTAGTGCTGCTGCTAAAGGTTTGAGCTTATCACCACGGGGCTGTAAACAACACAGAAGTCGTAATACTAGAGCTAAGACAGTTGCTGAGATAAGCTTTGCTTTTAGCTCTGTGAATTGCTGCTCTGCTTCTGAGGTCCACTGGATTGTGTTTGACATGGCCATCGGCATGTCATGAATAAGATTTAAGAAAGCTAAGTTTTCTCTACATAATGTCGAATCCAAGCTTTTCAATAATTACACAATTCTAAAAAAGACATCATTTGTTTTTTAGGCTCACTTACTATAGCAATTCTTCACTTCCTGTATCTTTTTACCTTCTTCTGAGATAACATGGCTTGTAACAGACTCATTTCTGCACCCACTGTATTTTATCTTTGCTAACTTTGTTTCCCATTTTAGCCAAAATGATGTAGCAGCTGTTTTAAATGCAATTAGAAAGCCTCCTATGTACATTAATACTTTATTTCCATGCTTTAGATTAAAGCTCTTTAAGCATGTTAAAATGGCCTGGATGAAAATTGTAGAACGGTCTACAAATCCCTGTGGCAGGCGTGTCTACATATATTTTTTTTCTTTCTTGTAAGTAAAATCAAACCAAAACTGGGAATCTAGACATGGTCTAATTATTCCTGCATCCAATGAAATGTTTATAATTGCCATTATACCCTCCTGTTCTTCATATTGTAGCCCGTACTGTTTTATCCGGAGCCTGTACTTTAATTTAGGAACTATTTTAACTGGTTCTACAGTTGTCAATAATCCTACATCAGTTGGCCCTGTAGACCACAAAGCATTTGGAACACCTTTTAAATAATTTTCATTGGATTCTGATAGCAAAGAATGTTGGACTATTTTGTCTCATGCCAAATCTTGGACACGGGTTCTGCATCGAACAGAACTTTGTAAGGCTGTTTCCATAGTTCTGTACTAGGGCTATAAAGCCAGCCTGTTTTGTGTGGACACATCTGAAAATCAGACGCTCTTTCTCCAGCTTTTAAACGCGGGCCTGTGTCTCTCCACTGCTCTTTACTAGTCTTAAACAATGACAAAAAATGTTCCCATGGTAAGCCATACAATTTTTTCATCTGTGTAGAAAGCATACCAGTAACTGCTGCAAATTAACTCCCATCTGTGTACATATTTTGTATAGCGACAATTGTAGTTTCCTGTTTCAGAAACAGTTTTTCAAACTTTTCATCTGGGGTAAGCACACATTCATAGTGGTTTGTAGATCAGCTAACCGAGTTTCATCCTCTGGTTTGACAATGTGCTTCTAGCATTTTGCATAAGTTTACTTTTCTCTTTTATTTGGAGCAGAGACGGTAAGCATAGTGCATAAAACACAGAAGGATTTTGTTGCAACGACATTACATGTTCCACATGGACAGCTTTCATTCCATCCTGCGTTGGGAAAACTGCAATGCCTAATTTTTCCATTAAGTCCTGTCCTAACAGATTAATGGGGAAAGTTGGTGACATTACTACAGGAGCATACAACCTTTCTCCCTGTTTGGGGTCTTTTATTTCTATTACTTTTAACATCCATTCTTGGGATGTTTGACCATTTGCTGATTTTACAAAAATGGACATTTTAGATGCCTTTACCCCTAGATTATCTTTTATACATGTTTTACAGGCTCCTAAATTGCATAAAAGAGTAACTGGCTGTCCATTAAGTGTAAGCATGTATGTTTTTTTTCTTTTAATGCATTTAAAAGCTCCCATGCTCCATACACATCTACTGTTTTTAATGGCTCTGGATCCCCATTTACTCTCGTCCCTAAATACATTTTATATGAAGAACCGCCCCTGCGGCCTCTTCCCTGTCCCCGCAGATGAGGTGCTTGTATCTGATTGGGACATTCCCAAATGACCAAATGGTCGGGTGGCCCACAATTCCAGCTCCCCTCATCTGATTTTACTGATTTGGGCTGAAAGCCCCCTCGGTCGCTAGGACCGCCCCTGCCTCCTCGGAAACCTCCTCGACGTTGTCAAGGCGGTCCGGTGGCTTGGAAAGCAAATATTTCTTCTGGGTCACATGAAGGATCTGCCCAGAAAATGTGTCCCCCCCCCTCCAGACGCACCACCTCCCTTTTTAGAGTGTTTCTCGGCGTGACGCACATAGGCCTATTCAATAACTGTGGTTACGTTAGATGTTATCAGTGTAACTAAGTGTTTTTTTTCAACCCACGCAGATATATGCGGCTGGAAACCTTCCATTAACAAATATAAGTATTTTTATTGTTTTATGGATCCCAAATTTCCAATTATCCGCCCTCCTGCAAAAACTGCTCCCGCGGCGTCTGCTGCTGTTCCCCATTTACGTTTCATGTTCAAATATTCCGCCTTGTGGGGTTCTGCCTGTATAATTCGCCCTTATTTTTTCCCAATGTTTTCCCACTGACGACTGTAAGGATTGTCCGAACTCATGTCCATTTAAACCATATGAGTTTTAAATTCCCTCCATGTCTTGGATCCATAATTCTGGATCTTCCTGTGGAGAAATTACACCTTCTACAGCCTTTCTGGCTTCTTCTAACGACCACGAACAGAAAACTAGGATTGTTTAAGGCTGCTGTGTTCCTACATTAGGATTTGCGACCTGCACCATAGGATACAATCCTTTGGACCGGTCTGTTGATAACGAATGATCTGATTTACTCAGTCCATCCAGGTCTGCATACAGATCTGAAATATCCTTGGGGGGGTTTATGAGATTATACGGTGGTGGTCTGTCTTCTTCAGTTGCTACCATAGTTTGCGTTACTTTAGTATTGTTCTGGCGAGTTCTTTTTTATTTAGAGCCTAATTTTGTGGGAGATCAACAGGTGTTGGGGGAAGGTTGTCAGCCGGACGCGGCGGCGCTGCAGTTACTCGGATACACAAACTTTTCATCCCCTCCGGGATTTCCCTTTCTACTTTGTCCTGAACCCATCCTAATTACTTTTGCGTTGTGTTTATCTACCTTCCAGGACCTTAATCCTTTTTTTTTCTTTCTTTTAAGGTACCGTTCAGGACTTTAACCTGAGTTTTTTAGCTACCTTTAATTCTACGACGGACTGAAAACCGGTCGTATTGCTTCGAGGGACTCAAACCTCTCGATTTAACTTTTCGGGGATTTTTTTTGTAATCACCCGTTACAAGGGACTAAAACCGCTTGCACAACTGTTCGGGGAACTTTTAATCACCCGAAACCCTGAACGACGGACTTTAACCGATCGCTTTAAAACTTACTTGCTGTGGTGTGTTTTTCTCCCGGTCGGATCCCGTCAATCCCTCGTTGGCGAAAGGAGTTAACCTATGACGCTGGTCAAGCGAGGAAGTTACCTCCCAGGGCTTTAGACAGGTCCTTGACTCAGACCACCGGTGGGTTTCAGCGTGTCCGCTCCTCTCGTCAGCGAGCTGACATGTTGGGATCCGGGTCACGGCACCAGGCTGATAGGGTTATTAAAGATAACCCCTTTTATCCTAGAATGAAAACCACACAACACAAGTTTTAAACATTTCTATAGAAAAGGACAGAGGATACCCAAACGGAGAACTACACTCCCTTAAGGTTTAGGAACGTCTGCGCCGGGTCATCTCTGTCCTTCTCTCTTTATTATCACACATCAAAGAGGGGGTCAGGAGGATTGGGTCAGGAGGTTAAAAGCAAAGAAGGAAACAATTGGATTTCTCATCAGCTTCATGCACAGCCGGATAAGGGAGACATTCCTTATCTGTACCATTTGTTCTTCCTGCCTAGGGGTAAATACAACAAAACCTTCCTGAAAGCAAACTCTTAAAACAAATCAAATACCTGTAACTTGATAGAAATAAAATGATTACATTCACATTTTTCTAACAACTACAACTAAATAATAATAATAATAATAATAATAGCCTCTCGCCCAGTGAACGCTGGAGATAGGCACCAGCAACCCCCGCGACCCCATGAGGGAATAAGCGGTTTGGAAAATGGATGGATGGATAATAATAATAATAATAATAATAATAATAATAATAATAATAATAATAATAATAATAATAATAATAATAATAATAATGTTATGTCCAGTGTTTTTTCCTAATCCACCTCTTATATCTTTCAATCCTTATGTAATTTTGTCTGTGTTGTGTGCACCTGCCTGTTGCTTTAATCCTATAAATTTCCCCGTAGTGGGATAAATAAAGGTTTAGCTAATGTTATCTTATCTTAAATAACACTTTTTAATAGGATATATGTACTGGGTTCTTTCAAGGTCTTAATAGGGGGTTTTCAGGTGACGTCACGCTCACGTGACTACTCAGCGCCTCCGCCATATTGGGTGGCAGTTGTTTCGCACCGTTGACCCTGCATTGTATGACGCCTTAGGCAGTATTGAAAGTGAACAATGGGGAAAACGTGTTTAATGGTTGGTTGCACGGCCCGTGGAGGTGGAGAACAACGCTCTTTCTATCGCCTACCAGCCGTAATCGTGAATCAATGTGAAAAAACAAAACAGCTATCTGAACAACGCCGTCACCTATGGCTGACACGGATATCCAGGTCCGATTTGGACGGTGTTAAGCTGGAATACGCCAGAGTCTGCGGTGCTCACTTTGTCACAGGTAATTAACTGTTAAGCATTTAAAACATGTAAGAATATATTAATAATAGGGCTTGGGCGTCTTGTTGACTGCCTCCGCCGCCGCTACTCAGACTACTGCCTATGACTACCGTGTACTGTACTCCCTCTCTCAGCCGTGTTTTAATTTGATTAATTTCACCTTAACTTGATTTCAACCATGGTAAACCGTTGCTGTGTTGTGGGCTGTAACAGCGCAACACATGATCGCCATGGGAAAAACATAGAAAATGGGTTAACTTTCCACCGCTTTCCTGCCTGGAGGCGCAACCACGGAGACCAAGTGTCAGATAACAAAGAGTCGTCGGCTCGCTTGGATCGCGGCTGTAAGACGACCGAACATAACTTTCCACAGTATCCCGATGTCAATGAGAGTGTGTTCTAAACCTTTGAAACATATAGCAGCTAGTTAAAAGTACATTACATGCGCAGACCTCTCAACTTTTATCAAAAGTTAGGAGTGAGATTATGCTAATTTGGGGGCGGGGCTTGTTTGGGGGCGGGGCTAACCGGACCCTGGAAGAGCCGGTGGCGTCAACTCCATCTCATTTTTATCCCACCAGACAATGAAGTAGACATGTATTACTTGTGTTAAAAAGAGAAAGAGACGTATTAATACTTTATTGTTCAGTTAATGGATTAAAACATAAATAATACACAATTGTTCAAATAATACTGAATAAAATTAAGTAGATTTTAATTATTGACCGAATTATTATACTGTTACACATTCATCTATGGGTTGTTTATCATTGTAAATCTATAACCTGATTGGTGATTCAGGCTGAGTTTCATCAAGCCTTTATGATCCCCTCAGCAGCAACACTGAAGCACACAGAGGTTCCCGCTGCGTCTTTACGCACGATCCAGCTGCTGATCTCTCCCTCTTTTCAGCTCAATGCACTTCTAGACTGTAACAGTTTATAACATTCTCATCACCTTTCACAGCGACAGGTTTCTCAGTCAGTCGCCGCGCTGACCAGACAAATCTCTATTGCTCTCGTCAGTGCGCTCTGGGCGCACTGACGCCCAGAAAGCACCTGCTCCGAGGGAAAGGAGGGGAGGGAGAGGAGCAAGCGCGGAGGCACAGAAATACGGTGCATGTAGTTAAAAAATGCAGAATTAATAAAAACGAAACTTATAAACTGACCAAGTGGCATTTTAAACTGCATCTGGTTAGCAGAACTGTTTTATGATCCTGCGTGCAGCCATGGCTGGTTCTGAATGAACCGGTCATCTCGCAGCAGCTCTCCCCCCGCCCCCTCCCCTCCTGTGTACGCGGTACAGGACCTTACCGGCTTACTTTCACCACTGTTAAAGACAAATTATTCATAACTCTGATCACTCTTCCTGCTGCTCTGTTAACTCGAACTGCAGCAGGAATTACTGATGGCCACAAGCTGTGAAAGAAGCCGAAACAGCTCAGCAGAAGGCGGAGTTTTGTCGTCCGCAGCCCAGATGGGCTTTGGGATTTTTATGCGTGAGAAATTCCATGTTTGCGTGTGAAATGCCATGTGTTGCGTGTGAGCGTGTGAAGTCAGTGAAATGCGTGTGTCACACGGTCAATGCGTGAGAGTTGAGAGCTATGTACATGCGTGAGTGGTTGTTAGCACTAACGGTTAGCAGGTGCCAGTGCGCGTCTGAGCACAGCTTACCTTTGTGCGAATTACTGTGTTCCCACTGTTTGCTGGCTTTATGATCTGCCGCTCCTGAACCCATCCATTCGTAAACTGCACATGAGACTCCAAGGACTTGTAGCTTTGGAACTGTTCTGAAGTATAGGCGCTCACACCACAAACAAGGTAGCCGAAGACGTCTGATATGCAAAGTGACGTCCGCGCTACTTCCGGGTTACACCGGTAGGCTTTTGCCTACCGGCGTAAAAACGGTAAATACAACTTAATTTTGCACTGGTCATTGTTCTGCTTAAATAATTAAAGCCGCGAGCGGCGTCGATCGGCCCTGCAGCCAAGCGCCTTCGTGCACCTCCGACCGCCGGCCGTCAGCCACCACAGAAGCTGTCACGCATTTGCGTCGGATTGTTTACATTTTTACCATCTTATTAAAACTCACCCGTCCACGTATGATGGCGATTTCCTTCATGTACATAACTTCTACATCTCGTACCCAACCAGATGTGAACTGGTTGTGAGCCTCTAGATCCTTGTAAGCTCTCATTTCCTCAAGACTGTGCAGAGGGTTTTCACTGAACACCAGGTAATGCACTATGTCGCCGTGCTCTACATTTGGCCAATCATCTGGATAAGTGCTAAACAAGGCACCGCGGAGGGCATAGGGGTCCATATGGTCGATCACGGAACATTTCTTCAGATATACGTCCTTATCTGGTGGCTCTAGCGTGCTGGCGTACTTATCCATTCGCGATATGATATGATAATATGCCACCCAAGATGGCGGACCGGAAGCTGGCCAGTGACGTCACTGAAAACCCCCTATTACATTTTCTGTGTGGGCTCCAGTAACATATGATAGATAATATCTACTTTGAAAGTTAACATGAACTGCTGCTGAAGATGACCACTCTCATCTACCTGGATGTTCTCTGGAGGACTGAAACGCCTCAGTCAGTGACGTCAGTCTGTGGGTCTGGGTCTGTCAGGGCAATGAGAAAAGTTTTGTCTCCTCTCATCTGGTTCTGTCGCTCGATGTTTTCTTGCTCATGGTTTTTCACGTTCTTAGATAAATTTGTTGTGTTTCGGCTGAATTTAACCGGCTTTTTACAAAACATACAGCTTGATTTCATTTACGGTATTAAAACAAAGCCAAACTGCGCTTCTTTGTCTCTTCATGTTTTTCCGCTTCAGACTCGGAGAGACTCTCTCTCTCCGAGTCTGAGCAGCAGCAGCGCAGTTGTCTGTGAGTTAGTGGGCGGGCCAGGCTGAGCCTGCGTGCTGATTGGCCGGCGTCGCTGAGCCATGTATGAGAGGGGAGGGGGAGCAGCAAAGTACCATGACACAGGCTACTGCTGCAGTTAGCTCGCGCTGACTGACACTCTGACCATTTGGTCAGAGTGGCCGTTTCTCAATATGTGTTCTTGAGCGGTCTCGTATGCTCGTGACACGTCATCAGCCTCAGACCGAGCACTGTTCCAATTGCCGAGAACGCCAAACCGAGAACGCGCCGAATCCCCGGATGGTGTTCTTGCCCCGCCCTCTTTATCGAGCATGCATCAGAGCAGACTTGTGCGTTCTTCAGACTGACCGCTTGCCCATAATGCACCGCGGCCTCAGCTTGATTTGAGATAGTGCAAACAGAGCTAGCAGCGGTAAGTTAAAAATCCCCTTTTCTGCTGCTCTTCTTCAAAAGTACGTTTTCAGATTGTTTGAGGTCAGAACATTATACTTTTAAGCTTCCCTATGTGGCCTGTTTACAGAGTTAGTACGTAATTTTAAAAAAAAGTCCGACGTTGAGCGGAACGGAGTGACCTGCAGACCTCCGAGGGAAACCGCAGCCAGGGCTGATGTTAGTCCGTCTTTAGTACACTTGTCAGCCAAATGGTGTGCATAGTACCGCTGGTTATGATTTATTTGTTTTGTGTTTATCTGACTGACGTGTGTTGCTTTATTAACTCAATACTTGCTGGAATAAATTGTAAATGTCTCCCAAGGACGACAGCATCATATAAAATAAATAAATAAAATCTACAAATGTTTTTCCTATCTAAGTGAGTTTCTTCTGAGTCAGGACACAAATAATTGAGAGGAGAAAGAGAATGAAGGTTTAATATATTAAACAAATTATTAACAGTTATTAACATGGTTTAAGACAAAGAAATAACTCCTATAAAGATCTTATACAAATAGACAATGTCTAAACTTACAATTAAAATTAGTTGGAATAGAAATTAATTTACTGATTATTTAATGTATTTTCACAGGTGGTGAAAAAAATGAAATGAAGCAGCATGTGAACATGACTCCAACTGATCTACGTTAGGTCAGATGTAGTCAAGTTCACTTAATCATGCAGCCAGCTGGAGCAGCTCCCTGTCTTCAGCTGCCGGATGGCCGTCCTCCACTGGGTCAACCTTCTCGTCCTCCACGTCTAGCTGGTCACCTGCCTCTATACAAATACTGTGGAGGATGCAGCAGGCGGTGATTACTTTTGGGGCAAACGTCAGGCGGACCTCCAGCGCCCTTAAGAAGATGAAACACCACCGTGTCTTCAGACCACCAAAGGCACGCTCAATGATGTTTCTCGCCCTGGCATGGGCATGTTGTAGCGTGCCTCCACTTGACCTGTACCAAATATGAAATTAACTTGTAATTTAGGTAATATGCTGATATGTCTTAATCTTCTATCCAATTAATATAATCTATGTATCAATTGTGTGTCATTGCTGGGTCTATTTAAGGACAAAAAGGTAAGAGATCTTACTGGCAAGCTGTTTCCCTATATGATGCACCACAGGCCAGTCAGTAGAGGGTCACCAGCACCTCTATCTCCTGTGGCCATCCATGGACCTTCTGGATGGGCAGCAGCTGAAGGAGGAGGACGATGGTGGCCCTGTTTAGCCTGAAGGCTGGTTTCAGGTCCCATTCATTAAAAAAAGATTTGGAGGATTGCCACAGAGGTGTTTATCCTCACATATTTTGTTTCTGTTTCTTCCTGTAAATAAAAAATGCCAAATGTTACCATAATTGTTTTTTTTCAATTGTCACCTTTTCACTGTTTAAAACTATACCTGCTTAACATGCAGATTATTTTAGTTCTCAAGAAAGAAAAGGTAAAATGTATAGTAAATGTAACAAATGGCTTCCCTTCTCTGGTATTTTTACCATTTCACTGAAAAAAATGGGCTGAACTAACTGCACATAATCTATAGATTAATCACTGTAAAGGTGGGCAGACATAAAAATATGTTTTTTTTCCTTTCTTAATGATCAATGCTGTGAAGGTCAGTGTCATGATTTGTCTTCATGAACCTAGACAGAGCACACAAACACAGAGCTGATCTTGAGAGTTTATTGCAAAGAGGCAGTAGTGGAAGGTGAAAACCAGAGTCAGTTACCGGGCTGAAGTTGATGAGTTGCAGGAGCAGGCTGTCTGGAGAAAACAAAAGTAATGAAGCACTGGGGTAACAGATGTTCCAGCAGCAAGGCAGTAAACAGGCGTGGAGTGAGTGGAGATTGCAGACGACCAGGAACAAACTGAGCAGAGTATTTAAAGAGGGGTGAGCAGGTGGAGCAAGTCACAGGTGATTGCAGCCTGACAGGTGATCCTGATCAGGCTGCGCTGGGAAGGAGGAGGCAGAAACTGCTAAAAATGCAGCCACTAAGCTGCATTATGACAGTCAGTAGGTGGGTGCAATAAAGTAGCTTAACCCTACTGTCATACTGTTACTAATGTTAAAATTGGTTCTTCATTTTAATTATTTATAGAAAAATAGTCACAGTTTCAACCTGATTACGTTTTTAATACCATCCTCAATGTTTTTTTAAAGATAAAAGTAGGAAATAGGCTGTCAATCTTAAAATGCCTACCAGTTGGCAATAGAAGGGTGAGCAAAGTCTGCCTTCTGAGCCTCCTCTGCCGCATCAATCTTCACCTTGCTCGGATTTGCCTCCTTAATTGCGCCGCCTCCTCTTCAGCCTGCTGGTAAAGCTGACCAACGACCGAAGCAACAACCATATTGCTCGTATTGCTTATTTTGCTTCTACAACTGATTTTTAAAGAAGATTCAATCGCCTCTGCAACTACAATTACAACTCCCAACAAAGAAATTCCCGCTATTGCTGGTTTTATACCCACAATTCTGTAATTTTTTTAGATATTTTTTAGACTTTTTAGAAATTAATTAGAAAAATGTTTTCAATAAGATATGATGGTGTAGTGTATAAATAGTTTTGAACGTTAAAGAAATGCTCAAGAGCTGTGGGTGTGATGACATCACGAGTACACGAGTATACTTCTGTTCCAATACACAATACGTGCTGCGTGCTCGCGTTCTCGTCAAGTCCGATCTTGTGTTCTTACCGAGAACAGACTTGACGAGAACGCGAGTATGAATTTGCGTTCTCGTGAATTAAGAAACGGCCTCATCAGTTTTGGGCCCCCTGTGTGAACTGCATCTTTTGTGATCTTCTCCCAGAATCTGTTACACATTTGTTCTGGTTGTGTCCATACTCTAAGACTTTTTGGCAACACTTTTGTGACTATGTGGATTCAAATATTTTAAAAAACTTTTAGCTTTATTGGAAAACGTTTTATTTGGCTTTCAACTCCAAAGTAAAATGTTTCCCAAACTTTTCCTTATCAATCTTTTAATTATCTTGACCAAATTTCACTTGCATAAATTTAAATTTCTAAAAAAAAAAAGCCAAACTTTAATGTTTATTTAATAGAAATCAAGCAATATTTTCATTCTATTCAACTCTCTTCTCATCAGAAGGCACAAAAAACCATAGCAATCTGTTCCAAACTAAAAATTCTGGACAACTTAATGTTTTAGAAGATATGTTTATTTGTAGAATACATACACATGTATGTATGTGACTGTAGTTGTTTATTGTGACATACCCCCTGGCATATTTGTTTATTTGTACGTTTTATATATATATTGTTATTGACTTTAAGTGAAATACCCGATCCCTACCGGTAGCATGATCCGTACCATCAGCTCATTTGCGCACGCGCGAACAGAATAACTTCCGGTAGGCGATATTTCGTTTTTCTTACTTTTTTATTCTTTTGTACTTTTTTCGAGGCGGGGGTTACTTTATACATCTTTGTATTTGCGTAAATATTGCATATTTTACAAATAAATACAGAAATATATATATATATATATATATATATATATATATATATATATTTATATTTATATATATTTATAATATATTTATATATATATATATATAATATATATATATATATATATATATATATTTATAATATATTTATATATATATATATATAATATATATATATATATATAAATATATATATATATATATATATATATATTTATATATTTCTGTATTTATTTGTAAAATATGCAATATTTACGCAAATACAAAGATGTATAAAGTAACCCCCGCCTCGAAAAAAGTACAAAAGAATAAAAAAGTAAGAAAAACGAAATATCGCCTACCGGAAGTTATTCTGTTCGCGCGTCTCGCCATCACTAATATATATATATATTAGTGATGGCGAGATGAAGCCTCATGAGGCATTGAACCACTCAGCCAACTGGTTCGAGAAAAGGTTCATTTCTTGACGGTTCATGTGCACACAGCACCACCTACTGGCAAGTTGTATAATCACAGCCAGCTGTATCTTAACACGTGTGATGCATATCATTTTTGTCTATTATGGCTCTTGGGAATGACTTCACAGAAGGTGTAGGACGAAATCATTTGTCTACATAAATTTACAATAAAATATTGTTTGAATTCTCTGTGTGTAATTATTCCCAAAATAGTAGTGACATGATATGGCATGTTGTGTAATAATGTTTTTCTGTGACTCTAGAAAAATGGCATGGGCTTAATCAGGCAGAGGACAATGAAAGTGCTTGTGGAACTAGGCAGGGGGTAGTGAATAGGCTAATGCTTGTGTAACTTGGATGATTTCATGCATTTTTATTAAGAAACAACAATTTCTCCACAGTTTTTGGTTTCAAATGATTTCTCTTTTTTGATACTACTTCTCCAACCTTTGAAAAGACCCGCTCACATGGCACAGATGATGCCGGGGTGCATAAATAAATAAGTGCAAGTATGTACAGATTGGGGTACTGTGACCAATGATTAGCCCAGTAGGCTACTATACGGTCCCACAGTTTCCATTTCAGCAGCAACACTGAAGCACACAGAGGTTCCCGCTGCGTCTTTACGCACGATCCAGCTGCTGATGTCTCCTCTCTTTTCAGCTCAATGCAATTCTAGACAGTAACAGTTTATAACCTATATCACCTTTCACAGCAACAGGTTTCTCATCTCAGTCGACCAGACAAATCTCTATTGCTCTCCTCAGTGCGCTCTGGGCGGTGAGGTGGGAGGATTTAATCGATGGTGCGCTGCGTGCGAGGGATAAACAGGGTGGAAATGCATAAATAAAAACTGTAAAGGGCTCCTATACAGTGATCATAGGAGCTGACCGGTCTGAGATCAGCCTCCTGATGTTACAAGTTCTTTAAAATGAAAGCGCGCACCCAAATTACAAGTAACGTTATTTTGCGCACCTGAAAAAAGCGCACGGCAGAAGCGCATCGAAGCGCTGAGGCACAGAAATACGGTGCATGTAGTTAAAAAATGCAGAATTAATAAAAACAACTTATAACCAGACGTAGCGTTTTAAACTGCATCTGGTGAGCAGAACTGTTTTATTATCCAGAGTGCAGCCATCACTGGTTCTGAATGAAGGCAATATCTGGCAGCAGCTCTCTGCCCCCCCTCCCCTACTGCGTACGTAGTACAGGACCTTACCGGCTTACTTTCACCACTGTTAAGACTAAAATTATTCATAACTCTGATCGCTCTTCCTGCTGCTCTGTTAACATGAACTGCAGCAGGAATGATGGCCACAAGCTGTGAAAGAAGCTGAAACATCTCAGCAGAAGGCGGAGTTTTTATCGTCCGCTGCCCAGATGGGCGTTGGGATTTTTATGCGTGAAAAATGCCATGTTTGCGTGTGACCGTGTGAAGTCAGTGACGGTCAATGCGTGATAGTTGAGAGCACTGATCTCCTATCTATCTATCTCTCTTCTAAACTCTCCAAACACCAAACTAACTGTCTCAAACTAAATAACCACTATCCAAACTCTGCTATCCAAACTATCAAAACTCTATCCACTCTCTCAACTGACCGCAACTCGCCTACAACAACCCACATTTTGAATGAAGCCTGTGGGCTTTCTAAAAGCTGTCGAAGCCGCGCCAACATCTGAACCACTTCCCGAAGCAGTCACGTGGTACAGCCGGCCAGCGAGGCTTCGGACGTCATCGTTTTCGGCTCCTCCCCTAAATGAAGCAAGCCTCGATACGCGCTTCACGGAAACGCCCCCTCCATTACTCGACACACGCCTCGAAGCCTCGGCACATAACGTAACATCACTAATATATATATATATATATATATATATATATATATATACATATATATATATATATATATATATATATATATATATATATATATATATATATATATGCCGTCAGGGGGGGACAACTGACCCGTTTGTCCCCCCCAGACGGCAAGCGTGCTCCTCACATCCATCAAATAAGAGCAGGGATACTGATACATTTGGTCCTCTGATACCATTTCTTCGGAGGCATTAGCTTTCTATACTTCTTTTACTATTAAGCTACCTTACTGGGTTCGGTGCGCTAATTTCCCACGCATAACATTGTCACGTCACTTCTTCGCATTAAACTTCTTCCGTGTAACTTAATCTTCGCATATTTCAATCTCACCTGGGCCCATAATATCCTGTTGAGGATTGGAGTTGCACAGCTCTCCTCGTGTGGGTGGATGATAAACGGAGAACTTCGTCTTCATGTTTATTATTGAACCTCCCCGGCTATATTCACTGGCCGAATGGGGCATTACTCAAATGACGTCAAATTACTAAATTTAGAACAGGCGGTGGGCCTTGGTCGCGGCCATCTTGTGGCCAAACAAGCTGTGTAGAGTGGTGAAGCAGACAGCTCTGTCCCAAATATTGCATCAGCAAATATAATGGAAATAACGAAACACTGCTGCTTCGGTGTCTGCCGGAGTGAATCTCGATATGGCCATAGTGACTATATGAAAGGAGTTTTTTTCCTTTCCTAAACCCTGAAAGAATGCTAAGAAATGCCATCGTTGGATAACAGCATGCAAGCGGGAGGGGTTCACAGTTCAGCTGTAACTTTGTTCAGTGTTTATTTGATCACAAGGGATGATCCATTCGTGTGGGTCTATCTAGCAACCAAAAATACAGGAACAAGCAGACAGCTGTGATGGACTCAGGAAAGGGGATTTTTGGTTTCAGCAGACAGACACGCAACAATCTAAAAACACAAAGCAAACATTATTTTCATGACACATCTGCAAATGACCACAAAGCCATTTATTTTCTGAGAACGAGTTATTGAGGGATCAATGGAATCTAAACAGACGTGATTATCCATTAGCCAAACATCCTAGATCTGTTTAAACAACCCCATTCCGATATGTTAAATCTTCTGTTTTAACCCACTAACTGAACGATAATGTAAGAATCCTCTTATTTTTCCCCGGTAACAAAAATAAAACATCTCTATTTTCACGTGTAGATGGTTGGAAACGAGACAGAGCGGACTGAATTTGTTATCCCTGCTGCATGCGCGCTCCCAACACAGGGGACACCGATTCTGGCAGGGATAACTCATTCGGCACAACAGGTGTCATAGGCAAGGCAAGGCAAGGCAAATTTATTTGTATAGCACAATTCAGTACAGGGACAATGCAAAATGCTTTACATGATTAAAATATAGCAAATTAAAACAGAATAAAAGCAAGTAGGAATAAAATGTAGATAGAAATTAGAACAAAGAAGTGGTGATTCAGTTAACTAGAACAGTTGAAGGCAATCCTAAACAAATGTGTTTTTAATCTTGATTTAGAGGAACTCAGGCTTTCCGCACCTTTACAATTTTCTGGAAGTTTGTTCCAGATAAGTGGAGCATAGGAACTAAATGCTGCTTCTCCTTGTTTAGATCTGGTTCTAGGTATGCAGAGTAGGCTGGAGCCAGAAGACCTTAGTGGTCTGGATGGTTGATACACCGATAACAAGTCTGTGATGTATTTAGGTGCTAAGCCATTTAGGGATTTATAGACTAACAGGAGTATTTTAAAGTCTATTCTCTGAGATACAGGGAGCCAGTGTAAGGACTTTAGAACTGGGGTTATGTGCTCTACTTTCTTAGTCTTGGTGAGGACGCAGGCAGCAGCGTTCTGGATCAGCTGCAGCTGTCTGACCAACTTTTTAGGCAGACCTGTGAAAACACCATTGCAGTAATCTATTCGACTAAAAATAAACGCATGGATTAGTTTTTCCAGATCCTGCTGAGACATCAGTCCTTTAATCCTAGAAATGTTCTTCAGGTGATAGAAAGCCGACCTTGTAACTGTCTTTAGGTGCTTTTGGAGGTTCAGGTCTGAGTCCATCACTACTCCCAGATTTCGGGCCTGATTAGTGGTTTTTAGCTGAAGCAGCTGGAGCTGTGTGCTAACTTTTGATCTCTCCTCTATTGGTCCAAATGTTATTACTTCTGTTTTGTTTTTATTCAACTGAAGAAAATTTTGGCACATCCACGTATTGATTTCTTCTAGGCATTTATTCAGTGCCTGAACTGGTTCATAGTCACCTGGTGACATGGTGATGTAAAGCTGTGTGTCGTCTGCATAGTTATGGTAGCTGATGTTGTTATTTTTTATTACCTGAGCAAGAGGGAGCATGTAGATATTGAAAAGGAGGGGACCCAGGATGGACCCTTGGGGAACCCCACATGTGATTTTTGTCATCTCTGATGTAAAGTTACCTACTGATACAAAAAATTCCCTGTCCTTTAAGTAGGATTTAAACCAGTTGAGAGCTGTACCAGAGAGACTGACCCAGTTTTCCAGACGGTCTAAAAGAATGGAGTGATCAACAGTATCAAATGCTGCACTGAGGTCCAATAGAACCAGCATGGTGGTTCTTCCACAGTCTGTATTTATATGGATGTCATTAAAAACCTTGATAAGGGCGGTCTCTGTACTGTGGTGAGCACGGAAGCCAGACTGGAAAACGTCAAAGCGGCTGGTCGTTGTTAAAGGGGAAGTCCGGTCAACAAGGAAAAATCAGGGTATCATTAGCTATAACTAAAACTAATACGTTTGTGGTTATTTAATGAACTTATCTTTAATCAATAAGAAAATAAAAACATAAATTGTCGTCTGAATCACTGTGTATGGGGGCTGACATTACTGCCCATATTTGGGCAGTAAGGGGCGTTTGACATCACATCCTGGGGCGTGGAAAAGCGGAAGCGGCGACAGCATTTCTCTCCGCTTTCCATGCAAAGTCAATAGGAGCCGTTCTACACAGCTGCGATCATCAATAATTTTTTCGGATTTCCAGAGGACTTCACCGCTGACATTCCCACGAGCAATTGCTAAAGGAACAATGCCCACGTACATGGCCATCGGATGTTCCAACACAACTGGTAAAAGTGGAAAAAAACATTGCTTATTTCAACACAGTCACTTCAGCGATCTCTCCTCCGCTGTGTGTGTGTGTGTGTGTGTGTGTGTGTGTGTGTGTTTGTGTCTGTGTGTGCGCGCGCTCAGCTGCAGCGCCGTGCAAAGCTGTGCTCCGCCCAGCATGTGCTGGAATGCTCTTATATTTTAATACTTATACTATAATAATCAGCTAACTTAAGTCACTTCAGCGATCTCTCCTCCGCTGTGTGTGTGTGTGTGTGTGTGTGTGTGTGTTTGTGTGCGCGCTCCACGGCTCAAAGCCGTGCTGCGCGGAGCGCGCACACACACACACACACACACACACACACACAGGCGTGTATAGATATATTCTGTAGGACCCGACTGAGTTTGCAATGGAAAAAGGTGCGCTGGATTCCGTCAAAAGTCCGGTTTCTGTCAAGAAACTCTTCTAAAACATCCATATCGCTATCAGATGATGATGACTCCACAGAACTCTCATCACTGTCACTAAGTACTTCATCACTCTCTGCTTCGTAGAGCACCAGCCGTCGCCATCTTGGAAAATAGTGCGCGTGACAAACAGAGCGTTGAAACTTGCTCAACAGCGGGTCCGCCGAGTGACGTCAAAAAATGGGAGGTGACAGTACTATTCTTGACCAAGATGGATTCCTCCAAATAAACATGATTAAATGAGAATTATTATTAATTAAAAAAACTTATAATTTTTTGCACAGTATGTAGTAGTTTTATATTTAAAGTACTTTCAGCAGTTTGAATTCTGATTTTGACCGGACTTCTCCTTTAAGAAGGTGTTTAATTGTTGAAATACAGCTTTTTCAATAATCTTACTGATAAAGGGGAGGTTTGAGATGGGCCTGTGGTTCTGGAGTAGAAGTTTGTCTAAATTGTTCTTTTTCAGCAGTGGTTTGATAATTGCTTTTTTTAGGGACTTGGGGAAAACACCTGACAGAAGGGACGTGTTTATTATCTGAGTCAACTCAGACGCTATGACAGGTAAAACTTTCTTAAGGAAAACTGTGGATAGAACATCAAGGCAGCATGAAGAGGAACTTAGCTGCTGAATGATCTGCTCTAAGCTTTTGTGGTTTATTTGGCTGAATTGGGACATTTTGTCAGGATAAGTTCCAGCTGAATACGGCTTTGGTTCAGGAGCTGGTGTGGATGTACAAACTGATCCTCTAATTTTTAGGATTTTTTCAGTAAAGAAGTTAGCAAATTCATTGCAGGCCCTGGTGGAGTGGAGTTCAGAAGCCACGGACACAGGAGGATTTGTTAAACTGTCGACTGTGGAAAATAAGACACAAGCATTATTAATGTTTTTCTTGATGATATCTGAGAAGAAAGATTCTCTTGCATTTTTCAGTTGTAAGTTATATCTGTAAAGTCTCTCTTTATAGATGTCGTAGTGAACCTGGAGTCTATTCTTTCTCCACCTGCGTTCAGCTTTCCGGCACTCCCTTTTTTCACTTCTAGCTGCTGGAGCATTTCTCCAAGGAGATTTTTTCTTCCCGGAAACAACTTTCACTTTAACTGGAGCAATGCAGTCAATGATGTCTGAGACTTTAGAATGAAAGTTATCTACTAGCTCATCTACTGAGTTGCAGCCCAAGGTTGAAGTAGCAGAGTAAGCTTGAATAAAATGTTCTGTGGAATTGTCCTTAAAGGTGCGTTTTCTTACGATGTCCCTTTGGCTAAATTAGTCACTGGAAATGATACATTCAAAGGTAACGGAGAAGTGATCGGATAAGGCAACATCAGTTACATTGACCTGTGAAATGTTTAGAACTTTAGTGATGATCAAGTCTAAAATATGTCCCTGTTTGTGTGTTGGCTGTTTAACATGTTGGGTTAAACCAAAGTTTCTAAGTGTGTCACACAGTTCTTTTGCACTTCTGTCTTTAGGGTTGTCAACGTGAAAGTTGAAGTCTCCCACAATAATTAAAAAGTCATAATCAACACATATCACAGACAGCAGGTCACTAAAATCATTAAAAAAGTTTGATGTGGACTTAGGAGGAAACATTCAGAAACATAGTTCGTATCGGGCCCTTTGCCTGGAGAGCCAAATGTTCAAAAGAGTCAAATTTTCCCAAAAACACCTTTTTACACTTTAGTGAATCATTAAACAATGTTGCTACTCCTCCATCTTTCCTTTGCTGTCTGCTTTCACAAAGAAAATTGTAGTTTGGAGGTGTCGACTCCAGCAGAATGGCTGCTTCATTAAATTCATGTAACCATGTTTCTGTTAAAAACATAACATCAAGATTATTGTCAATAATGAAGTCATTAATTAAAAGGGATTTTCCTGACAGAGATCTAATATTTAGTAAACCCAGTTTATATGATTTGGTGGTTGATGATGTCTCTGTGGCAGGTTGTATCTGACAGTTTATGACTTTAAAGTACGACTGATTATTCCTGTCTGTTTTCCTTTTGCTTTTCTTATTTCTGCCATGTATCATAACATATATTCCATGTTCTCCGTCAGGAGGCCCAGGCTTATGCTGGAAGCGGTCTTGACTGATAAACATACTGCCAGGGCCCGCTGAATATCACAAGGAAGTTATCCGAAGGTCTTCAGGACAGGCATGTTGTGTGATATGTAGAGGAGGAGGAGGATCTGGACCTATGCGTCCTTTGGAAGATGCTGATTTAGTCACAGAACTGCGGTATTCAGAATTAATATGTGGAGAGGATGTCAACTGTAGACCAATCTTAAGGACTTTGTTCATGTTATGAGAGAAATCCAGGAAAGGAAACTCTGGGCTTTGTGGAGAGGAAGGCGAGGCGAGGGTGTAGTCTGGATCGGTGTTCGTGACGATGGCGGTTCTTGGTCCTCTCTTTGTCCTGCTGAGATCTGGGATGAATCGTCCTGTAGCTCTGACAACGCCTCATTCTGTGTTATCTTTCTGGCCGTTGTGATTTATGTATTATTGGCCTAATCCTGCTTCGCTACTAAAGGCCCATTTTTACCCCGGTTTAAGATTTGACAATAAAATAAGGAATCATTGATCAGAGGTAGAACGGTTTAAATACATATTTAATTCATTGAAATTAAATATGGAGACAGAGTACATACCATTTACAAGATGTTGTTCTCACCGCGGTGGATAAATCTGTCTGTCTGAAGTAAGTTTTACCAAGACATTCCTTTTATCAACTTTAAACTCCTCCTGCGTGGCTCAGAGGGAGGATGACTGACCCCCTCTCCTTCTGACCACCCCCTCAGGACAATACAACTCCATGTTTATCTTACGCTGGAGCAGGAAGGGCAGACCCAACTCTGTTTTCCTCAGTAACCCCAACTAAGATATATTTTTAATTCTCAACACCGTCTTTATCTCGGCTTGTTCGGGCTGCACTGGGCTTATCTTTTGTTTAGGCACTAGATGTACTTTGTTTTGGAACAAAGCTGATGGTGCATGGTTCACAGAATAGAAGATGTTTGAAATCAGTCGTTTTGCACCTGACCTATTTAGAGAGAAACCATCTCTGTTGAACACATGTCTTCTTTCCCAAAAGATGTTAAAGTTGTCTATGAAGGTTACAGTTGTTTGTTTGCATGTTTTTTCCAGCCATTTGTTTAGCATCAGAATTCTGGAAAAAATCTCGTCTCCACAGGTCACGGGCGAGAGAGGGCCGCTGAGAAGCACCTTGACATTTTTGCCATGAACTAAGTTCAACAGACAAATGTAATCCTCTTTCGATACTTCTGATTTTCTTATCCGGGAGACGTCACCCAGGGCTTCAGCTTGTATTATGAGTTTTTCCAAGGTCGGGCGTTCTTTCAAGATCCTTGGAAGGTCTGTCTGAAGGATGTCTAATAAATCAGACACCGGGCCATAGTTCGAGTCGTTATAAATTAACACCTCTGTGTTTTTCTTGTTACAGAAATGTTTAATCCCACATACAGACCCACTGCATAAAATCAGGGTCCTTGGCCCCGTGGCATGTCCTTTATCTGATGTATTAGAGCGAAAGTCGTTGATGTACCTCTGAGTGTTGTCATGATTCTCCTGGGTCACATTTTGGAGCGGAGCGAATCTGTTTCGTAAAGAAATTCCAGCATATCCAGCAGGTTTACTCCTATCATTTGTTGTGGGAACAGCCCGCTGTTGTTTCACTTGTCCTGGGACATCTCTCTGTAGTCTCGGCCAGTTTTCTTTGTCTAGGCGTGGGGTTCGTTGGTCTGGGTGCAAGACCTTTGGTCTTGCACCCAGAGTGGTCCAGTGATTCTCGTTTTCCTTAGGGATCTGTTTGTTCAGAGATGGTGGTCCCCGTTTGGAGTCGCAGGCAGGGTTGTTTCATTTCCATACGCGCCGTTTACATCATAATTCAGTTCGAGTCGGCATATCTTCTGTTCTATAACAGCGATCTTCTGTAGAAGCGTTTCAAGGTCCACTGTGGTGAAGGTAGGCATCTTTGCAAAATCAAAATCAAAAATAAATAAAAAGAAAATAAATAAAAAATAACTAAATCCAACTTTCCGTGGTTTTGGCAAAGAGATAAAAAGGAGATAAAAAGTAAAAGGCAGGAAAATGCAAGCAAGCAGGGAGCAGAGAAAAATGCGTCCGAGCAGGCAGAGAGGCGGAGCAGACCATAGATACACAAACTGGAGAAGAAGCGCGGTGACTCCACGGAGCTGATTAAGGTTAGGTGGAATGTTTAGCTTTATAATTTTGTTCGGGAGAACGCTGGCTTGGCAAGGCCTAGGTCACTGTCAGGTTTAAACACCTAAAACATTCATTAAACAAACACGAGGAGAGACAACAGGAATGTTAGTTTTCATCTTGCAAGGAGAATGAACGGAGATGCTTAATACAGATCTCCTACTCGCTCTAAACCATACTCTGTCGCTTCCTCTCTTTTTATTATTCAAAGGAATCCCTTGTTACACTGTCAAGCTAAGGGGTAGGGATATGCAAAACACTCTGTGACCTTCGAGATAAAACCAAGCAGTCCTCACAGTACAGTTATGCGTAAGCACTCCAGATGGCTGAATACAGTTCATAACAGATTAAGACAAATTTAGAAAAACACTTATTATCGTCACAACATATTTCTCTGCTTTCTGCAGGCCTTCTGCAACGATAAGAGAGAGAGAGTAAATCAATACACATACATAGTAAAATAAAATGGTAAACACAGGTCTATATATTCCAGTAAATATATGATTAAAACAATAAACACAAACACTGTAATGAGAGAGAGAGATCAGTCACAAGAAATACACTTTAATTTCTGAATAACTAAAACCTTAAAACTTCTTAGTAGTAAAGAGTATATATGTGATAAATGCAATGAACATAGTAAATAACATAAAATATGTGGAAAATAGTAAAAATTATTCTCTCACTCACATAATGCTGGAACGTGCTAGCTACCATACAGCCCAACAAAACTTCTAGCAAAAGAAAATCGTATCTTTCCACTAAAAATAAAGCTCCTGGGACATCCATATCTTCCAAAATGATTGGTGCTGCAAACATTGGCATTTCTAAGTTTGTAATTTGCTTGTCCGACCGTATGGGGAACTGGAGTTGATTTCTAATTGGACTCATTTGAGAAATGCCCTACTGAACAAATTGGAAACAGTGGCATAAAAAGAAGGCCAAAGGGAGGGGCACCCTGGGAGGAGGCTGTTAGAGAAGAGTTGGGAATCAGGGGTGAGAGGAGGAAGAACTTTTATCTTAGAGATGAGAACTAAGGTTCTAGAACTCGCCTGTAAGATATAGCTCCAGTGACTTTCTGGCTTTCAGACTTTCAGTTCCATTATGGTTACTCCCAAGTGTGGAAGTGGATTGGTCAGTAAAGGAAATGCTTAAAAATAATGGCAGAGGACAGACTGAGGATGTGGTGAGGGACAAATTACATTCCAACTGGGCTTCATTTACAGATTTTTACTGATGGATCTGTTAACCCAGTAGGTCAGCATGTGTTGTTTTTATCCCAGTGTTGTCTTTAAGTCAGGGCAGATGGTTAACAGATGGAACAGGTGTTTTTACATCTGGGCTTTAAAGTGGGTGTGTGAGGTAAAGCCAGGGAATGTGGTCATCTGTTCTGATTCAGCCGCTGCTCTGTTGTCCTTACAGTCAGCCTGGTCCCTGACGACCTGATATAATATATGAGATTTATGTTACCCTTTACTGGGTGGAGAGGAGAGGAGGTACTGTGGGTACCTGTATGGGTTCTGGCCCACATAGGGGTGGTTGGAAATTAATGTGTTGACTTGATTGGTAAAGAAGCATTGAAACGGGACAGTGAAGAGGTCCAGGTCACATGGGGAATTTCTGAAGTACTACGTTTTATCAAGAAGGTAGTCCTCAGTCAGTGGCAGAGGGATACTGAGAAGAGGGGAAGACATTATTACAATATTCAAAAGTGTGAGTGGAGGGCAGGTTACCCGGTGAAACAATAGAACGGAACAAGTCATCATAACAAGGCACCAGCAAAAAGTGTACAAAGCCCTCGTGAACTTTATTTGCGGTACAAGGCTTAATTTAAGAATCTGATGTGATGTGTCATCCAGTGACAGGCAACAGTGCGCCGGGTGGCGTTTGGTCTGCCGGAAATAACAAGAAGAAGAAGCGTCCGGGGGACAGAAGTTCAGTGTGCACACTTCCGGTTGGTACTGCTAAGCTTCTTCAGCTAAGAATAACAGCGAGCTAGGCGGTTTGACAAGTTTAGAAGAAGTTATGTCTGACTGTCCAGTGGACATGGAGAAGCGTTTTCTAAAGATGGATGCTATTCCTCGGCTTCAAGAACAGGAGTAGTGGAGAACATCCGCATGTGTACGACCCGGTACTGCTGACACATCTACGACGAAGGGTTGGATTGTTCAAGTCCCCGTAGCTAACAGCGGCTACCAGGCTAGGAGGCTAACGTAAGATGGCTTGAGCTGTAGGCCTTGGCAGAATAGTCTGTTTTTACCTGGAACTGTAGTGTGTCAAATACACTTCGCTGTTCATTCCGCTCTGCTTTGATGTAAGTTTTCGTCGAGTTGCCGACGAGAAACCCAAAGCTGTGCGTTCTGAGCCTGAGGTGAGAGTTTTTAAAAGGGCTGTTACTGTTAGCCCTGCTGTGTAGCCAGCTAGGAGAAAGCTGTTATTTGATGCGTTTTGACAGCTTGCAACAGAATCTTGGAAACATGGTTCACCAGATTATTGAGTCAGTCAGACAGTCGCTTAGCTAATAATATTATACGAATCTTTATTCATGTGCAGTTGAAGTCGACTACAGCCTTCTGATGAGTTTTATAGGCATGCTAAGACAAGTTGTAATCAACATTGTCTCTGTCTAACAAATTTCTCTTTTTTTATAGTAAGTGACTAGCTTATTGTAGCTAGTAATGTCTCAAACGTTGCCATCCTCTGATATGCTGGAAACACCACCTGGATATCCGTTTGAAGAAATCAACTATGAGGACATTGAAGTGGAAGAGGTGGGTGGCGTCCAGAGAGCATTGGATTTACTTGATGTGGTAATTACCTTGGTCCTGAATGGTAATAACTTTGTGAATTATCTGTGTAGGTGGTGGGAAGAGGAGCCTTTGGGGTTGTGTGCAAAGCTAAGTGGAAAGGCAACGATGTGGCCATCAAGACCATTGAGAGTGAATCGGAGAGGAAAGCATTTATTGTTGAGGTAATAACGCATCTTATTTGAAAGCGCTGTTCAAAGCGCTCAGGGACACCGTACAAATCCAGCAGTATATCAACAATAGATGATGATCCAGAAACAACACACATTAAAAAGCTACAATGAACAGGCAGGTATAGAGTAGCCATTCTTGAACAGATGAGTTTTGAGTTTAGATTTGAAGTAGAAAAAAAAATGTCAATATTGTACTGTTGACCTTTACCGCAGTATTTGTCTTGGCAGCGACGCTGCCAAATGTTGATGTGTTGATTTTGTTTATTTGCGTTCTATAGGTAAAGCATAAATTATACTATTTTATATGGATTGTTTCACGTTGGTAAACTATATTTGCGTGATCAAAGGGATCAGAGCAGCATCCATGGGACCACGTCATTTGCCACTACATCACCTTTGACTTTTACCTGAACTCTCACGCTCAAATTGAGTGTTTTGTATTTGCAGGTTGAACATCTGGGGCCCGTTCTTTGTACGTTGCTTAAAACATCCGAGATCAAATGAGACATCCAAGATGATTTCATCCGGCTAACCATGATCTTGCTAATTGGGTTCTTCGAACACACCTGTTGTTTATGATTAGTATCGCTGGATTCAGTTATCTGAGATAACTGTGCGTTCATGCGTCTCTTTAAAAGGAGAATCGTGTCGATAATAGAAACTATGATCAGCAATGCTGCTATTGGCTGTTCAGCATGGCCGAAGAACGCGCACAGTTTTTCTCCCAAGCAGGACACAAGCTTTTAATGTAAAGTTATATCGAATTTGAGTCATTAATTAAAACGACAGGGAACACCTCAAAGTCTGCTAAAGCCAGGAGAGAGGGCTGTCAAAAAGTAGCAGACAAGTAAAATGCGTAAGTGCTGTCCTACAGTATGTATTTATGCATTTTAATAATTTCATATTTACTTTGTTCTTTTGTCAGAGCCTCCACGGGACTTATTAGAACATGGGGTCAAGTAAAAGTGAAATACAAGAATATTCTACAAAATGGTAGCCTTTAATCATTATACTTTATTTTAAAAAGCCACTTGTTATGGCCAAAGATCCAATATCGGTGTCATTCCTTAGACACTGGAAGTAAAGGACGCATACAAACTGGGAATGTTAACAAAAAATTCTTTATCAAAAAAAAAAAAAGTTTTTCCTTTTCCAAGTCATAGACAGTTTACACGGCCAAAAACTGTATTGCTCCGGGTCTAAATAATCCATCCATAGTTTTTTCTAATACAATATACGGCTCGACAGGAAGCAAGCCTTTCAAAGTAAAACTAAACTTCACAATAAAATGGCCTGAACAAATCTTCTTACTGAATGATAAAAATAGAAAGCAAACCATCATACAAATAACTTAAATATTTTCTATTTGTCTCTAACACCACTTTTTCATCTTGAAAAACCACTGTTAAATGATGTTTGTCTGTTTCTAACAGCCACCAAGAAAAATCTCTCTACAATTACACTGTTGCGCTGCGCTAAAGGATCCTGTCTGTCTCACAATATGCGATTAATTCGAAAAGCTCTGCAAATTATTCTCACACCTTCCGCAACAGGTTGCTGTCGTATAAACATACAAGACATGGCTACGACAGACTTCCCATCTCCTCTGCTTAAGCGAGCAGACTTAAGCTTGCGCACATGTTGCTATGAAAGGAAGTCCAGGATGACTTTCGAAGAACCAAACGATCCAAGATCATGCCAAATTGTCAACAATCAAATCCAGCTAACTGAGTTAGCGACGTACGAAGAACCCTGATGGGATTTTCTAATTGTTGTTGTGCTAACTCCTTGTAGAAAGATGAGCCAATAACAATGTAATTCAGATTTTATGTGTTCAAACAGAAAATGAACATCTTCCATATCATAAATTGCACAGTATAATATGTGCCACTGCTTTAATAACATACACAGGGCAGTCAAAAGTAGCCGGTCAACGGCGGCAAATCGCCGTCTATAGCAGCTGTTGCCGCCGCCTACATTTCCCCGATTATATAATGGAGCGATATTTGTGCCTTCTGGTTGAGCGCGCAGGAACCAATCCGAGCTCAACTCTGGAAAAACTCTTCTCACGCGACGCTCGCGGAAAAACAGCCAAGCGAGAGCACAGCACAGCTGGTGTTGAGCATGGAATGAGGAGGTCAAGTACGCAAGCAGAGAAGGAACTGAGCGCGCGCGAGACTGATTTTGAGTGCGCGCCTGCCCGGTTTTGAGCGTGCACGTGTTGTCTCACTGCGCGCTTGGAAGTTAGTAAATTGTCATATATTCACCTAATCTGATCTGTTTTATATGGTGCTAGTAATTCTAATTCAACTAATTTTATGCAAATTTGTTCAAAACCTTGTTAAAACATGATAACATGTGAAAAAATGTTTTAAGAATAATAATTAAAAAAAACAAAGGTTGCATTTGAAGAATTGATCATTCACTTTTTTTGCTTTTTATTCAATTTAAAACATGCACTCTAACTCTATTCTTTAAATAATCACCTGTCTTGAAAGCTTCCAAAATACATCAGGGAGACTATTTTTCAAAATTCTCCACTTCGGGGCTCGGGCACCGGCATAAGTGCACCCTCCTACCTGATAGTGTGTGGCCTGCTACTGTAAAAAAAGTTTAACTGCCCTGCATACAAAGTCACTGGAGTGCTATTGAATAGTTTATATCAGCAAGTGTTAAGAAACCTCCCACGTTTTCTGCATGGAATTCCAACTTCAGGGAAGAATATATAGTCTCTTCCTAATTATGATAAAACAGAAAACGGTACTTTTTCACATCATTGCACTCTGAGATTATCTCATCTAATTGTTGTTCCATTTGCTAATTATTGTGACGCACTCACAAAACAACAATTTGTCTGCACATTCCTTGCTAGTTTCCTCTTGCTGGCTGCGCACTTCTAGTGTTTATGTATCTAGTTAGCTTGGGGGTTAGCTTCGGTGGTAACCGTTCATTCTGGCTCCGCTGCTTTCACCATATACTTTGAAAATGGCTGAGAGTCGCAAGAAGCAAACACGTTTACAAGTTTATGAGAAGAATAGAAAGGAATAATTAAGTAGAAATAAATAAGATCAAAGTGTATTAGGTAAAACAGTCGTTTGCATGTGCAGTGATTCAAAAAGGGACTTCTTACCTGCATTTCCGGAAAAATCATCCACTCTACCTTTGACAAGACGATTTTTTTTTTTTTCCCGTCCATAAGCAGTTAATTGTTATTGTCGATCTGTCCAGAGAGTAGGATATATTATTTCTTCTTTGTCTCCAGCTCAGACAGCTTTCACGTGTGAACCACCCCAATATTGTGAAGCTGTATGGTTCTTGTAAAAGTCCGGTAAGTTAAATGAAGTGGTAGTACACGCTACGCAGGATCTGTCTGGCTTTTTTATAAGAGCTTTTTCTCTTGTCTTCTCTTGCTTCAGGTCTGCCTTGTGATGGAATATGCTGAAGGTGGCTCGTTGTACAATGGTGAGTCCAGATGCAATTCTGGAGAACAGTACGTTATGCTACATGTGGTGGCTTCTGTTCCACTCTTTTTGATATAAAGCCTGCAACCATGAGATGAGAAGCAGCCCTGTTTCAGTTGGTCCTTTCAATGGATGCATGTTTGATTCGTTAACAAATTGTCCATAGAATTTCAGTGCCTGTAGTGGTTGTGCTTGTTGAATATATTTAAATGAACCATGGAAAGAGCAGGAAGATATGGGCAACAGAAATAAAACTGAGGGTAAAATTTTTACTTTACTATCCAAAGACATAGAGTTAAGCACACAGTGTGTAATAACTACATGTTTCCCCTTGCATCTGTGTGCTATTTCTGAGTTAAGAATTATTTTAATTAATTTTCTGTTAAGCGGTCACTATACATTTTTTCCTTGTTCAATCTAAATTCTGATCTCTTTCTGGAACAAGGAAATAAAAATAACATAATGTCCTCTAGGTCAGCGATTACCAAACTTTTTTAGCCACGCACCCCCAATCTTCAAAAAAAACAAACACATGCAACAAGCTTTTTTATAGCTATAGTAAAGGCAGCATGTTTAATCATGCTCAAATGACGAAAACGCACACACACAAAAAATTGCAGTTGCAGTTACAATAACACAACCGTCATAACATAACAAAGGTTATGGAAATAAAATTAGAACATAATTAGAATTCAATTGCAATAAACATCCTCAACAGGATCCTGAGGATTTTCAGGTGCATCGGTGGCTAAGCCTGGAGCCAGAGAAAGAAAGAGACCCTTAGATCGGAAGGAGCTCCACAGACAACCTGAAATGTTTCTGAAGCAGAGACCATCTAGGTGCATTCACAGACTAAACTCTGAACACCTGTGTGTTCTCACTTTTTTTTTTATTATATGTACCAGCTTATGAGTCTGAGTCTGACTGACAGTTTACGTCGCAAAATAGAAATATGAAGAGGTTTAATTTGATTTGTGTCTGAGGGAAGGAGCGAGAGAGAGAGAGAGACAGAGCGCGAGAAGGGGGGGGGGGGGGCGGCAGGCAGGCATAGAGTAAGAATAGCAGAGCACCAGCCTCGATAAAGCTGTAAAGAGAAGGCAATCGGAGAAATAAAAAGTTATTTCCTGATTGTTTGACAGCTGTTACCTGTTCAGCAGGTAAGCACACCCATAGAAACACGCCTCAGCTCCCCTCACCCCCCTTCTCCGGTTTCCAGTTTCCTTGTTCCTGTGTGAATACGCACTAAAACAGCATCTTGAAAATGAACTGCACCTGTCTGAATCACAATGGAAAGTATTACAGCTCTGTGCATGAACATAGTCTAGAAACCGCATCTACTACCAATTTTCCCACCAGCAGCGAAATGGGCATAATATGCGCATCAGTGCTTATAGCCAGTTCAGAGTCACAGCAACATGGACAGCGCTGTTTGTGTGTCTAGGTCAGGGGTTAAAGTTCTCCGTCGCTGCGACGGATTTCCGTCATTTGGAAAATGAGCGCAAATTGTTCCGTCTACACTCTTTATTCAAGTTTTTAAACCAAAGCTGCTCTCAACCAATGAAACCTGGCAGAGCCGGGACATTAGCCAATCACAAAGAGAGTAGGGCGGGTCTTTGCAAAGCGAACATCTGCCAGACTGAGCTTCATCGGTGTTCAATCATAACTTTTGGAAGAGCGTCTCAAACTGACCACAGATGCATGAATGAAAGTAGCGGTGGTCAAAGGTTTTCTTTGGGTTTATGCAAACCAGCAAGTCTGGAAGTGGAGTGGATTGAACATCTGACAACAACTTCCCTCAGTAAGTGTGTCTGTCGCTACTCCTGCAGTTAATTAATGAATTATTTCCACCTGTGGCCATGTCACCTTTCAGCGTTTATTGCCTGGCTTCCAGCAACTTAGCTGATAAACGCGGCGACCAACCAGGGACCTCCTCATTATTCGCTGTTACGTTTTATTTAAAACTCGAAGAGTAAAGCGCTAGCTCAGGCTAATTTAGCATGACGCGCTTTTTTTTTTTTTTAAGAAGAAGAAGGGTCTGAATGTGTATATCAGTCAATATACAGCAGCGTCCATCTAATGAGGACACTCTTAATAAAATTACTAGGATTTTGATTATTAAGGAAACTACATCACAAAATAAACTGCAGCTACAACCATGGACTGGAGAGCGGATTCTAACTGGGTGAGGCCAGAGATGATTCTCAGAGAGCTTTTATGAACTTATTTTTTTATTTTTACACGAAGTGGAGCACAATGTGAAGCTTCACTGTAGAAGCATGTCGTACAAGAAACCGCTGAAAAAGCCTCCTGTCTGTGGATCTATGGACTCATTTTACTCTGACCCCAAAACACCTGCCAGACAGACAGTACTGCAGCCAAGATGACCTTTAACAATATTTAATATAACGAAATACATTAATAACATTTTGCTAATTAAAAATGTTCATATTTAAAAGCAAGTTATGTTTTTTTCTGATAAACCTTGAGCAATTTTATTAAAGTTTTAAAAACGTAACATCCCCTCCTTTATCGATTTTCTATACCGGCTTTTCCCTACAGGTGTGACGTCAAGCCGTATCTGATGGGGAAACGCAGCTCGACGTCACACAGGGTCGTGGTGGGGGGGCTCGTCCATCCTGGACAGGTCTCCAGTCACTGGACTAAGACTTAAGTTTTATTAAACTTCAAAAAAGTTAAATAGTGCCATTTTATAAACTCAGGAGTTGTGATAATTAGTTGATGTGCAATAATGGGCAAAGCAGAGACTGATTATTGTAATGTGTGATCTGTGTTAAACTGAAATATATGACGTCATCATAGTGTTGGTTATGTGTCCTGCTTTGTCCAGGTTGTGGTTGGCCTTGTTCATAGGATTAATTAATACTGAATGTGATAGGGAGCCAGTGGAGGGAATGTTCAAGTGTGAAGTAGATGATGTAATGATGCGAGCGAGCTGCTGTCTTTTGTACTAGTTGTACTTTATTGAGGTTTTCTGGAGGACAGGGAGGAAGGCAGCTGAAACTGTAAAGTGGACTGTGGACCAGTATGGCAAAAGTGTGAAGGAAGAACTTGATGCTGCAAATATGAAAGTTAACCAGGTAATTGAGCATATTTGCGAGAATAAATGAAATAGAGGCCACAAGCTAGGTGCGCATATACAGCACAATGCTTAGAAGAAAACTTCTATATTTCATCTTAAAATGATGTGTAGAAGACTTCTACATAAATAAATTTTTGTGTGAATACATTTCTATTTATTTATAAAATTTACAGTCTTCATTTAAATTTTTACCAAGGAAATGTTTATTTGCATGTCTTTATGGAGTGGGGAAAACACCGTCAGACCGGCATTGCATTTTTCTTCTCGCACAGCCCCTAGCGGCAGCTCACGCACCACACTTTGAGAATCCCTGAAAAAAAAAGAAGCTATATTTATGTTTTATAGTTCGTCGTCTTAGGATTTAAATGTTTTACCTCGGGCTGGGCGATATAGCTTGAAAAATAAAATCTCTGATTTTATTATAACAAATCCATTTAAGCAGATTTTTTCTTCTCCCTTTCATTTTGTAAAAAAAATGTAAAAGCTTGCTTTTTTCCAATTATCTTGCCTGAGAGTTGGCCAAAGTTCAGTGCGCAACTAAATACAAGCTGGGAAACTGGAAAACAAGATGGTAGACTTTATAAACAATGAAAAAAATAACAATGTTTGCTGCTAGTGGTTTTACACAATGAGCTAGTTTGAGTATACATATAAGAAAAGGCATCACTTGTGTAAATTCAAACTTATAAAAATAAATTAATAAATTTAAGACCCTTGTTTTAGGGCAGTAGTTCTTAACCTGTGTTCTATCGAACCCTAGGGGTTCGCTGAGTCGGTCTCAGGGATTCGGCAGCACCTTTGCAGCGGAGGTAAAGACACACTTGTGTAAAGTCAGTAATGACACGAACCGTTTTTTTTGTTTGTTTTTTGTTTTTTACACGCCCTCCGCCATCACTTGCTGCAGAGGATGAGGTAACATTGCTTGGCCAATCAGTGCTGCGGGGAATTCAGTGCGCGCAATGGTCAACAGCTGTCGTAGTTGTAATGTTTTGTGGTTTCTTTCTTAATATTTTAATTCATACTAAATATGTCAAGCAAAAAAAGAAAGTGGTCGGACGAATATGTACAACATGGATTCGCATGTATCGTGGAACGGGATGGGAGTCAACGTCATATCTGCATGATATGCAATGCCAAGTTGAGCAACTCTAGTCTCACACCAGCAAAACTAAAGGAACACTTCTTGAAGCTCCTTGGAGATGGGGAATACAAGAACACAACGCTTGCTGAATTCAAGGTGAAACGAGCCAAATTCGATGAAAGGGCCACTCTGCCTGCTCTTGGATTTGTACCCGTTAACAAACTGATCCTCACAACATCGTACGAAGTTGCTTACTTGATTGCAAAGCAGGGTAAGCCACACACCATCGGTGAAACACTCATAAAACCAGCTGCGTTAAAGATGGCGAACCTGGTACTCGGAACAGCGGCCGAAGGTAAATTATCCCAAATTTCTCTTTCAAATGACACCATCAGCGACAGAATAGAGAACATGAGTAAAGACATTCTGTCTCAAATAGTTGCAGATCTAATTTCAACTCCGGCAAAATTCAGCCTTCAACTTGACGAGACCACAGGCGTTGCTAATCTAAGCCAGCTTGCTGTTTTTATGCGCTATGTGAAAGAAGACATGATAAAAGAAGATTTATTTTGTAAGCCTCTTACAACAACAACTAAGGCAGCCGATGTGAAGATGCTTGTTCATGACTTCTTCAGAGATAACAATCTTTCTAAGGGGTATGGTTTCTGCAGTTTGTACGGACGGAGCTCCAGTCATGCTGGGAAGAAAATCTGGTTTTGGTGCGCTAGTAAAAGCCGATGCACCGCACATCATTGTTACGCTCTGTATTCTGCACAGGCATGTGTAGGCAACTAAATCCTTGCCTCCAAAAATGGCAGAAGTATTAAAAACTGGTGGAATGTGTGAACTAT
Source organism: Fundulus heteroclitus (assembly GCF_011125445.2). NCBI lineage: Eukaryota > Metazoa > Chordata > Actinopteri > Cyprinodontiformes > Fundulidae > Fundulus > Fundulus heteroclitus. The sequence goes on from NC_046375.1 coordinate 31,021,949, forward strand.
GTGTGAAATAGTGCTCTGAGGCACTGCATCTTCAGTGAGCTGTGTAAAGAAATGGGCTCTGAATTCGAAGTACGCCTGTACCATTCTAATGTTCTGTGGTTATCACAGGTGCTGAATCGTGTTTTCGCCATGTGTGTGGAATTAGCCCAGTTTTTGCAAGAGCAGCAACATTGTTATGCAGATTGAAGCAACATTGTCATTAGGGGTGGGTATTGCCAAAGAAGTCACGATTTGATTCGAATCACGATTCACAGGCCACGATGCGATTCTATCACGATGCATCACGATACTTGAATTATTGCGATGCATCTCGATGCATTGCAATATTTTCACTGAACACTGTTAGAAAAAAATACAGCCATTACCAGTGGCTGAGTATGATCTGGGTAGTGTCTTCCAATTGATAAATAACTGAAAGCAACTGCATTCAGAAATGGCTTTTGAAGGTATTGCCATGAAAACAAATATTACTGTAACTGGACACAAATATTACTATTGCTGGAGTGGACACATTGAAGTGCTTAGGATTTATAAAACTAAAAATAACAAAATAAGCATTATCAGTGCCGGGTACATGGCCTGAGTGGTCCTTTAATTCAATGAAATGAAAACATTTGGAAGTAGCTGCCATTATAACAATATCATTCCATAAACACAAGAGGACAAACTGAGACAAGAAAGTGCATAGGCTTTATAAAACTATAAAAAATTTAAATATATATTGCAAACATCCCTTGCAGCGAAATACATTAACTGTGCCCAGTGTCTACTCAAAAAACAAATGAACAAGTGTTGAACTAGTAATAAGTACAAAGGCAACAGCTACAATGCCATTCTTAGTGCTTAATGTTTTTGTTTAGGAACAGAAGCTGGTCCAGGTGCTCAGGGGAAATTACACTCCTTTTGGCAGTGATAATGTCCCCTGCAGTAGAGAAAACTCTCTCCGAGGGGACACTAGTACCTGGAATGCTCAAGTGTTTTTTAGCGACTCGAGACAGAAAAGGATACTGGCCCTCATGTTCTTTCCACCAGCCAAGCGGATTATCACTAAGGGCTAGGGATGCTTCCTCCTTGTATCTTGCCATCTCGTCTTTTGCCTGGTCTTCAGCAGTTTTTAGTTTCAGTATGGGAGGACAAGGCAATAATTAAAATAAAATAAAAAAAATATATATAAGATATATACACTATATTACTCAGTACATTAAATCATCATCATCATCATGTTAATTGTTACATTACATTATAATTAAATGCCATATGCATGTATAGTTTGTGGGGCATCCTTAAATTAGGAAACACTAAGAATATTTCTTTCAGCATGTTGTGATAGCATATTTTTAAACTAACCCGCTGCTCCATACGCCTGTCCAAGTAGGTCCATTAGAGAACAACGTTTGGATGTTTTTGATGAAGATGCAGCAGGCATGTCTTCTTGTTTAGGGTTTGGGCTGCCGTCGTCCACGTCCATTGAGTCTGCCTGAAGTCCACTTGTGCCTTGCTAGAAAACAGTAAATCAACACAATCTTCAGAATTATGAATTATTTTATCTTGCACAACACATTATCAATGACAACTGCATTTACTTATGATGGATTTACTTATTCATGAATTGAGTTATAAATATGTATTTCTTATTTATTTCCGTCCGTCCGTCCGTCTTCTTCCGCTTATCCGGGGTCGGGTCGCGGGGGTAGCAGCTTCAGTAGGGAGGCCCAGACGTCCCTCTCCCCAGCCACTTGGGCCAGCTCCTCAGGAGGAATCCCAAGGAGCTGGGAAACACTGCTTATTTATGCTTTTTAAACTGAATATATACGTTTATATTTTATATTTCTATTGTAAATTTCAACTGTATTGCTGTTAATGTTACCTGTAATGCCCACTTGGTCCTGGTAGCTTCTGCAGTTATTCCATTGTAGACATTTTCCCTCTCATCCTCGGAAAGGAAAGGCAAGGCCTTAAAACAGTGATCAAGAGCCGAGGCTTTATACAGAGCTTCCTTTTCGTTTAAGTATCTCTTGTTAAGATCCTGGCACATTGTGGTTTTTAGCTCCCTTGTTAAGGTGGAATCACTCAGTTTGTCTTGGAGCTCATGGACGAGTTGGGCATGGAGTGGCGCTACAATCGATAGCGTTGGGCTGACCTCCTCTGATACGGCGAGTGTAGCCACTTTCATAGGTTTCATGGCAGCGACAACCTCCTCTGCAGTTGTTATGTCAGAATCGGTGAGTGTGCAGATTTCCTTCTCAGACTTCCGTACTTCGGTAGACAGGAGCGCAGCGTGGATGGCAGGCTTTTGCTCTAAAAAGCGCTCCAGCATATCATGTGCGCTGTTCCAGCGGGTGGCGACATCGGTTATCAATTTGTGGAGAGGGAGGTTCAACAAAGCTTGCTTCTCACGCAGTACATGGAACGCAACAGTGCTGCGTCTGAAAAAAGTTGTCACCCGTCTTACTCTCACTAGCAATCTAGTCACAGCGGGTAGTTTCAGGGCACGCTGGGATGCCAAATTTAGTGTATGGGCAAAACACCTGAAAAGTGGCATATCGGCCAGCTGAGCAGCGATGGTCATGTTCGACGCGTTGTCCGTCACTATTGCAGGGTCTTTGTCGGTCAGATCCCATTCTTCGAGTGCTGCTCTAAGCACCTGTGCAATGTTGGTGCCGGTGTGAGACTCGAACAAAGCTCTGGTTTGCAATACATGGGAAACTAATTCCCAGCCGTCGTTTATGTGGTGAGATGTAATCGTGATGTATGACTCGGTGGCTCAAGAAATCTACCCAGAGAAACACATTCGGCGGAGTCCAGGGATTTTTTTACCTGTAGTTTCACCTCATCATACATCTGTGGGACCAATACTTCAGTGAACTGTTTCCGGCTCGGGATTATATAACGAGGTTCCAGTGTGCTGATCATTTTTTTGAACCCACGGTTCTCCACCACACTATATGGTCGCAAATCCTGGCAAATGAACTCGGTGACGGACTTTGCACGTATGGATGTTGGGGCTAGCTTGCAATCGAACGTTGTTTGTTTTAGCACATTTTGCGGCGCTGGCGGCTCTTGATTTTCTGGATGGCGCCTCTGCATGTGTGTTTTAAGGTTTGTTGTGTTCCCACAGTATTTAATTCTGGTGTAGCAGTGTCTGCAAATTGCGTGCGTCATATCAACTTCATTTTTACCTTTGTTTTTAAAACCAAAATGCTTCCAAACATCGGATTTGAAATGTGATGGAGCCGGACGAAGTTTTTCAATCTCCTCCATGTTTTGTTTTTGAATGACTCGGCGCAGTATCCCGCGGCCGGAAATGCTTGTGACACAAGGCAGCGTGCGTCAACACATCCGCAGCGACATCCGCAGCGACATCCGCAGCGACATCTACTGGACTGGAAGTTGTATTACACTTGTTTTTGGCTGATGTTCGCCAACCATTCATGCAATTTTATTTATTCATTTTTTTAAATTAAGCATCGATACTTGGCGTCAAGAATCGATGCAGTAGATCACGAAAATTAGAATCACCATGCATCATCATGACGATTTTTTTGCACACCCCTAATTGTCATGCAGATTGGGCGACTGTGGCTTGATGGGTTGAGTAGTCGTCTGGCAACCAGAAGGTTGTGGGTTCGATTCCAGCTTCCCCTTGCCACATGTCGATGTGCCCTTGGGCAAGGCACTTAACCCCAAGTTGCCTACCGAGCTGCGTCTCAGTGTATAAATGTGTGCACGTTAGTGAGAGCGACTGGGTGAATGTGGCTATAGTGTACGAACAGAGAACAATAACTTCGCAAACTTTCCCCTTCTGGACGACTGTGTGAGTAAGATCAAAGATGTGTCTGGAATCGGAGACGTTTCTGTACCCATGGAACTGAAGCAAGTAATTGCCAAGCACTTAGATGAGCTTGCAAAGTCTCTCGACGGATATTTCGCTACAGGAGAGTCTTATCCAGCATGGGTGAGACAGCCGTTTACGTTTACTGTTGGGACAGCTGATGTAAATGATGGATACCTCGACGAAATCATTGAAATTCAGCAGAGCCAGTTTCAACTGCAGCTCTTCAGAACAACACTCAACGTTTTGGTGTCGACAAATGGAAAAGTACCCAGTTATTGCTAAGAAAGCCCTTGAATTTTTTATATCATTTGTTACAACATATCTTTGCGAGCAATCCTTTTCGAGGATGCTGGACATAATAAAGAAGAAAAGGAACAGACTTTGCTGTGAAGATGACATGAGAGTAGCACTTGCCAAGTTGAAGCCACGCATATCTGAACTTGTCTCCCAAAAACAGCAGAAGTCGCATTGATTTGCAGGTATGTAATTTGGGCAATGCTTTATTCTGGCCCCAAAAAAGTATGTTGTGGATTCAAAACAACAAAAAACAAATTAAATTTAAAATAAAAAATTAAGTTATTAAAAAATTTTAAACTCTTTAAAAAAATCTAAATGTATATTTAATTAGTAAAATAGTAAAAAAAAAAAAATTGGGGGCTGAAATTCTTTTATTGGGCCAAAATATTTTTTGGGGCCAGAATAAAATAATACCGTAATTTGCTGTGAGTTCCTGCACTGTGTTGGTTTTGTTCTTTGAGCAAGGTCATGTTCATGTACAGCTCATTTCGTGCACCAGTAAAAAACATTAAATTTGAAAAAAAAATATATATATATTTTACTTATCACTAAAGAAGGATTCAGTGAATGCGCATATGAAACTGATGGGTTTAGTACCTCAAAAAAAGTTAAGAACCACTGTTTTAGGGTAAAAGTTTCCTCTTTAGAGTATTTGGACAATATATTTTCCTAAACATATGTTCAACATTGCATGCTTTTACCAAAACAATTACCATTTTCAGGACTGTTACAGGACTGAAGTTACACTAAGGCCCAAGGATGCATTGTCAAATTTTCTGAAAATGAAATCTTCACAAATAGAATATTTTAATCAATCGATAAAATCCCCCAGCCCTAAATTTACCCAAATGTAAAGTACACTATCTCACAGGCACTCAATTTCTTTTACAAGACCTTAGTATGAAATCAAAATAAACTGAGCCTTTTTCTCTCAAAATGAATGCCAGCTGTAGTGCCGACTGAGTTGACTGAGCAGAGAAAAGTCTGGTTTAGTGTTTCTAGTAAGCTGGTCTCTGGTCAAGTCAGACAGGCTAGGAACTGTCATGGTTTAGGTTTTTGTCTGCCTTTAGTGTGCAATTCACTCAGCCCTCCCTCGCTCTGCTCCAGACACTAATTAGCCTTAACTCCCCGTCACCTGTCAGGCAGCAATTAACCCTGATCTGCCATCACCTGTTTCCACCGCTTTATAAGACTCACCTCTTTCTGTTCCCGTCGCCGGTCCATAGCGTTCACTCCCGCTCAGTCTCTGCCAGTATTCTTGTCTGCTCCGTTTTGTTACCGTCAGCCTGAAGACTCCTGTCAACCTGGTTTTTGTTACAGTCAGCCCATAGACTTTCCGTCAGTTTGTTTTCTTCAGAACACGGCGCAGACGTTCAGCTCTCCGGTGCTCGGCTCAGACGTTCTGCTCTCCAGTGCACGGCTCTGATGTTCAGCTCCCCACTGCACGGCTCAGACGTTCTGCTCTCCAGTGCACGGCTCTGATGTTCAGCTCCCCACTGCACGGCTCAGACGTTCTGCTCTCCAGTGCACGGCTCTGATGTTCAGCTCTCCAGTGCACAGCTCTGACGTTCTGCTCTCCACTGCACGGTTCAGACGTTCTGCTCTCCACTGCACGGTTCAGACGTTTTGCTCTCCACTGCACGGTTCAGACGTTCTGCTCTCCACTGCACGGTTCAGACGTTCTGCTCTCCACTGCACGGCTCTGATGTTCAGCTCTCCACTGCACGGTTCAGACGTTCTGCTCTCCAGTGCTCGGCTCAGATGTTTTGCTCTCCAGTGCTCGGCTCGGATGCTCTGCTCTCCAGTGTTCGGCTCAGAGGTTCTGCTCTCAAGTCCACGGCTCCAGAGTTCCTCCCGGTCAGTCTCTCCACACGCCTCCTGCCGGCCAGCTTCTACACCCTACACCTCCGTCTGTTGAAAGACTCTGGTCTCATCATCCATCTTCCACACCATTCAATAAAACTCACTCATAAGAACTGACTCTGTGTGTGCGTGCTGTGTCCGGGTTCATCCCAGAAAAATATCGTAACAGGAACCTCCTAGTCAACAGTGTTAACAGCTGATTTTCTAGTGTGTTCCTGTTGGAGAGAGCTGTTGATGTTAGAGATTTATCAAATTACTTTTAAAGCAACTTTAAATTTCACTAAAGTTGCAATTTGTTTTGTTTGTTTTTTCCAATGAGCCACTTTGGACATGACAGGACCTGGCAGCCTGTTTACACTGTCTGATTGATGGACAGCTGTGGTTTCTCATCCTATTGCATTCTAGCAAAGGGGGATTCTGGAATAGAAAGTTGGAGGCATTTTCTGTAGGATATAAAAAATATTGGCCAAAATGTACTAAATTGTTAGCTTGGCAAACCAGACTTCCTTACACAGTGCATAATTCAGTGTGGTAAGGCTCCATACTCTACAGTCTAAGAAAGACTGGACCAGTCACAGCGCGTGAGGCGGGTCTTTACGATTCATCACTGTCAACGGCAAAATTATCCATAATACAGCAGCGCCTTTCTGTAACCATAACAGTCAAGATGCATTTGGAGATTTTTGTTGTTTGATGCCTTGGAAAATTAAGAAAGTACATGTGAGTAAACCTGTATTCACAGATTTATTTAGATAAAAGCAGCAAAAATCTTTCGCTGAAGAGTTTTCTAGATGGCTTGACATGTTTCACAGACTCCAACTTAAAAAAAAAAAAACAGAACATGTCGCTTGGAGTTTTTTGCATTATATCCGTAGTTATCTGAGTGGTTCTAACCTGATAATGCTGACCCTGTTAGTCCCGCCTTTGAAATCGAGCTCTACCAGCTGCTCTTCACACTGATACGCCATGTATACGGCTTAAGTAAGAGCTGGCACCTTTCAAATTTGAACCGATACGGTACCAATACTCGGGAATCGATACCGGGACTTAGCGGTACCCATTTTCGATACTTCTGTGTGTTTATGTAGTAATAAATGTAAAATTTATCAAATTACCATATTTATTTCACAATATCTAAACTTGTTGGGATCTAAAAATGAACCTTTATTAAACAATTTATGAATTTTAATACATTGTTTGAATAATGATTATGGCAATGTAATAATAAAACTAAGTTTTACCAAAACAACAATTATCAGAAGCACAAACTGAATGGGGTGAATACGGGATTGAAGCTGTTTGGTTTGCCCTTTTTAATCTCTTATTCTCCAAGGTTATTTAATTCCTGTCAGAGGTGCCATGTTTTGGTTTTTGTTTGTACTGTGAATGCTTTTTAAGTCTCTTTTTTTTCCCCTTTCCTAATTACTGAAGCAGCTATAGCAGGAGAAAATTCAGCTCCATTTGTTTAGTCTTTTGGACTGTCGAGATGTATGGCCCTGTATTGTGCAGCTATTGAACCCGGTTTGCTGCCTGGTTCTGAGTCTCTTGTCCGTCGTGGTGTTTGTGACCTTGTTCTCTTGTTCACAGTGCTGCATGGAGCTGAACCCCTCCCTTATTACACAGCTTCCCATGCCATGAGCTGGTGTTTTCAGTGTGCCGAGGGCGTGGCCTATCTCCATGGCATGAAACCTAAGGCGCTCATTCACAGGGACCTCAAACCACCCAAGTATGCTCCCTCACCTCACTATGCACACCGCTGTATGTGTATATGTGTTTCACTCTCACTAAAGTGCCATGACTTCACTCAGATCTTCTATGCCAGATGTGTTCAGACTGCATCACAAACACCGTTACTGTTTTCATATTTAAAGAAGCTACCTTTGAAATTTACCTCTCTGATTGAAATGCTGAGTTCAGCTAGAGAGGATAATAACCTTTTTCTTTCCAGATTATCAAGCTCTCATATCCGTGCATAATATTGAAAATGTATTTCATTAAAAAACACTTCAAACTGCATAAAGCAGTACTGAAGAGATTTAGTTCAGTTTAAAGACAGGGTTGCATAAAAACTGCCAAGTTGCTAAATGGAGCCTGTGAGGTCTTCTGTGAAATCAAATTGTCCACATAAGAAGCAACAGGTAATAATCTGTTTCACCTGCTGTTGTGCAAATGGAATAGACAACAGGAGGAAAAGGAGGCAATTAGCAAGACACCCCCAATAAAGAAGTGGTTCTGCAGATGGTGATTACAGACCACTTCTGAGTTCCTCTGCTTTCTGGCTGATGTTGTGGTCCCTTTTGAATGCTGCTGGTGCTTTCACTCTAATGGTAGCATTAGATGGAGTCTACGACCCGCACAAGTGGCTCGGCTTCCAGCTATCACCAGACTCTTAAGCTTCCTCCTGCAGCTACACTGGAGAGAGAAAGGTGGACTGAACCAGAATTTTATCTTAGCATATGGATCTTTCAACAGCAATATGGCTTATAGCTCACTCCACACTGACGATAATTGCTCACCTGAAACAATGTTAAGCCAAATGTAAACATCGATGGTAATAGAGAGAAAGTCCAAATGGCTACCCGTAGCATCCAATCAGTAACCTGCCCATTGTGACGTAGTAATCACTAGACTGGCGGTCACTAGCGGTCCTGCCGCTGTAGCAGAGCTGAGCCGAACGAGCCTTCCCCGTACCGTCGGCGTTGCAGATCAGGCAAAACAAACCAACCCCCCTAAAGTCTCGCCCGCTTAGCAAAATCAGAGATGTCCCCGGTTTTCATTTGAGAAATCTGGTCATTGTTGCTGCTATCTCATCAGTGTTGTCCAATCTACCGAAGAGAACGGCTTTGAAGGCTTTTCTTTGTGGAAACAATGGTTTCAATTTTAGTTCCGAAGCTGACGGACAAGTGGTTTATCCAATTATATGCAAGGATCTTTGATAAGGCGCCTCCTTCCAAAATACATCCCCAATAGAGCAATCCCAGATGGATGTGTGGAGCTCTGCAGAACAAAGCCATCTGGCGAGAGTCAGGTTTGTAGAGACCCAAATGGATGTACAGATTTGCAACAATTATTTTTGTTTTATAATAGGTCCCCTTTAAGAAGGATTAAAATAAAGTTGACTTTAACAAAGAATCCCAACAAACTAATAACGACCCATTATTTAACAGTTATATTGACTACATGAAAACATTTCTCTCTATATTCTGAAAACTGTCTACAAAAGAAAATGTATTCAAAATACATATATTCCTATGAGCTTTGCCACAGTTTGGGGGTCTTAGTGCTTCCTTCTTCGCTGAAGTGTTTTTTAAACAAAATTGTTTCACCTGTTAAAAAAATAGAATAAATGTGTGTTTAATATTAGCTGCATGGGCATTTATACCAAGATAAAAAGAAGCAATCATAGATTGGAATGTTTATGTCCATTAGAGAGCATTTAGAAACCAGCATCACATGGATCTTATCAGTTCTGCTCACCAAAGTAGTGCTGTTATTTCAGCCCTTCAACTGCATTTATGTATTTTCTCTTTGTCGTTTTATTCCCTTCATTCTTTGTCTCAGTCTGCTTCTAGTGGCAGGTGGCACAGTGCTGAAGATATGCGACTTTGGAACGGCTTGTGATATTCAGACCCACATGACCAACAACAAAGGAAGTGCAGCATGGATGGCCCCTGAGGTATTTGAAGGCAAGTAGAGCTGGCATTCCTGCTGCCCTCCTGGTTTTATTGGAAATGAATGCATCCTGATTTTTCCTTGTGCTTATTTCTGTGCATTCTGTCTAAAATACCACAAACCCGTTCATTAGTTTTCTTTCTTGCACCTAACTTTACGCTGGCACTTTTCACTATAATTCCATCTCGGCTCTGCAAGCATGGATACATTAACCGTTGATTCATCCACAGCCGCCGTACTCTTCTGCTTTATTGATGGTAGTCGCCAAAGCAAGGACAAGAAGATGGATGGTTTGATACTTGTGCCTTTATTTCCCCAGGGACACTACAGTGTAGAATTTGTGTTCTCATTCAGCCAGGAGCCTGATGTATTACTAAATGATGAGACGTGTTCCTGGCGAGAGGGTCAGGAGAAAAGATGAAATAACATCGAGTCATTATCTTGTTTTTGGAGCCGAGATACACGACTCAAATGCAATTAAACAACTTACTCCTGGCCTCTCCATGAACCCTTCACAACTAATTTGCATCGGTGTGAAGAGCAATCAAAACACACCAGCACAGCAAGTTTAAAATAGGTTTGTGATGTGCACTTTTATTCTTCAACAGAGGCCTTGTAATTAAGCAACACAGGAGCTGTTCATCAGTAAAAATTGCTTTGCATATTTTCAGCCTTCTCCCTTCTGAAAGCAGTGGGGATATAAAAACTGCTCTTCTGTTGCTTTGTTTTCTCAGGCACATTTTTCTCTCTTATCTTAAATTTGCCACAGAGAATTCATTTTTATCAGTCATCAGTATAAGAGGAAGAGTTTTCTCTAAAAAAAATTTTGTGGCTCCCTCTGTATTTGCAGGCAGCAATTATAGCGAGAAGTGTGATGTTTTCAGCTGGGGCATCATTCTCTGGGAAGTGATCACTCGTAGGAAGCCCTTTGATGAAATTGGTGGACCAGCTTTTCGGATTATGTGGGCTGTTCACAACGGTGAGTCACTGTGTGTGTGTGTGTGTGTGTGTGTGTGTGTGTGTGTGTGTGTGTGTGTGTGTGTGTGTGTGTGTGTGTGTGTGGTGGATCCAAAGGCCATAGTCCAGCTGTCTGCCACTGAGAGTCCTCATAAATGCCTGTACCTCAAGGCTTACTGCCACAGACATGTGCAGTGCCACCTGCAGCTCATGGTCCTGCTCTGAATGCCAGTTGATGACAATAATATTACCTGGGAATGTTTTTACTATTTTCCAGCACTGAATCTGTGTCCCTCTGGTTTTACTAAATTGTTCTAATTCTTAGAGGCATAAACTTTTTTTTTCCTTAAGCCTAAAGCTTAATTTTTATTTATTTTTATTTTTACTTGATTTGTTGTTGTTTTTTGTTGTTTTTTTTTTTGTACATTCAGGTACAAGACCGCCTCTAATTCAGAATTTGCCCAAACCCATTGAGAGCTTGATGACTCGCTGCTGGTCTAAAAACCCCTCTGAGCGGCCTTCCATGGAAGAGATAGTCAAGATTATGACTCATCTAATGAAGGTAATATGTCATCTCCCATTGCTCTCACCATCTGCACTTTTATTGAACCTGTGGCGCTCTTCCGCCTGAACAGCAGCAGCAGCTAGGGAAAGCTGTTCATTTAACCCTGGCAGTTGGCCAGTTGGCAGTTGGTTCACATCTATTTAAAGTACGAGCGATGGAGCAGTCTGTAAATAAATTAACCTTTCTCCAAACCGGTGGGAAAATCCATAGCAAGTAGGTTCATGATGTTACTAACTTTTCTCAATAAAAATAAAAGAATGACACTTCCTCCGCCATTTCAGCTTGGTTGAAGTGAAACATTTTAGAACAATTTTCTGTTGTTATTCACTCTGTTGTTAGTCACTCTTTCGTTTTGCCTAAGAATGCATCCAGAAAATGAAAGCAGTACACTCATAAACTAAATTTGTCTAGGTGGAAAATGCATTTTGCTGGTCTGTGTGGGAAGAAGGTGTGTTCTTCCCTATGCACCTTTTACAATATTTTTTAAAGGGGATATAACGGTACGTGAATAAGTTGTCAAATTTTCTAAATCCGGGTGGATGTAAATATCAAATAGTACATGTAGTGTACAAAAAACAGTTAACTTTATGCATTACAGGTGCTGGTCATATAATTAGAGTATCATGAAAAAGTAGGGTTTTTTTTTCAGCAATTCCGTTCAAAAAATTTAACTTGTATATTATATTAATTCGTTACAAACAGACCGATATATTTAAAGTGTAATTTTGATGATTATAACTGACAACTAATGAAAACCCCAAATTCAGTATCTCAGAAAATTAGAATATTGTAAACTGGTCCAATATTTAAGACACCTGGTACCACACTCTAATCAGCTAATGAACTCAGAACACCTGAAAAAGCCTTTAAATGGTCACTCAGTCTAGTTCTGTAGGCTACACAATCATGAGGAAGACTGCTGACTGGGCTGTTGTCCAAAAGATGACTATGCACAAGGAGGGCAAGACACAAAAGGTCATTGCTAAAGAGGCTGGCTGTTCACTGAGCTCTGTGTCCAAGCACAGTAATAGAGAGGTGAAGGGGGGGGGAAAGATGTAGAAAAACGTGTAAATGCAATAGGGATGAGCGCACCCTAGAGAGGATTGGGAAACAAGACCCATTCAAAAATGTTGTGGTGATTTACAAAGAGTGGACAGCACCTGGAGTCAGAGCTTCAACAACCACCACTCACAGACTTATGCAAGCCATGGGTTTCAGCTGTCGCGTTCCTTTTGTCAAGCCACTCTTGAACAGGAAACAGCATCAGAAGCATCTCGCCTAAGCTAATGACAAAAAGGACTGGACTACTGCTGAATGTTCTAAGGTTATGTTCTCTGATGGAAGTCAATTTTACATTTCCTTTCAAAATCAAGGTCCCAGCGTCTGGAGGAAGAGATGAGAGGCTCAGAATCCATTTTGCTTGAGTCCCAGTGCAAAATTTCCACAGTTATTGTTGGTTTGGGGTGCCATGTCATCTGCTGGTGTTGGGCCGCTGTGTTTTCTGAGGTCCAAGGTTTTAGAGCACTTCATGCTCCCTGCTGCTACCAGCTTTATGGAGATGCAGATTTCATTTTCCAACAGGACTTGGCAACTGCCCACAGTACCATAGCTACTGGTACCTGGTTTGGGACCATGGTATCCCTGTTCTTAACTGACCAGCAAACTCACCTGACCTTAACCCCATAGAAAATCTATGGGTATTGTGAAGAATAAGATGGTATATGCCATACCTATTAATGCAGAAGCGCTGAAGGCCACAATCAGAGCAACCTGGTCTCTCATAACACCTGGGCAGTCCCACAGACTGATCGACTCCATGCCAAGCCGCATTGCTGCAGTAATCCAGGGAAAAGGAGCCCCAACTTAATATTGAGGGCTGTACATGCTCATATTTTTCATGTTCATATGTTTCAGTTGGCCAAAATTCGGAAATCCTTTTTTTGTAATGGTGTTAAGCAATATTAAAATTTTCTGAAATACTGAATTTGGGGTTTTCATTAGTTTTCAGTTATAATCATCAAATTTACAAGAAATAAACACTTGAAATATATTAGTCTATATGGAATGAATGAATACAATATACAAGTTTCACTTTTTGAATGGAATTACTGAAAAATCTACTTTATCATGATATTCTAATCATATGACCAGCACCTGTAAAATGTAACAGCTGGTCAAGCTAAACAACTTGAGTCAGGGACAGCCCTTCAAAAAGGTTCATGGGCAAAAACTGCCCGTTGGCTGTAAAACCAACCCAAACCAGCCGATCAAAGCACAAAATGTCTCTTTGGACATTCTTTGGACTAACATTCTTTGGACAAGTGAGATCAAAGACGAGATGTTAAATGATCCTGCACAGATAAGATAAGATAGGTTTTATTGATCTCACATTGGAGAAATTCACTTGTCACATCGGCTCAGTAATCAATAATCAGAAGAAGGTGCCAAAAGTAGGACAAGGTGCATCAGTTCTATACAGTGTGTCCTCTGTATATAACTAGGATCTTGTTATCTTGGGGGAGTGGTGGCCTAGTGGTTAGAGCAGCGCGCTTGCATTCTGAGAAGGATGCAAGTACCCGGTTCGATCCCAACTGCCTGCACTCTGGGTCCCTGAGCAAGACCCTCAACCCCCAACTGCTCCCCAGGCGCCGCACAGTGGCAGCCCACTGCTCCCCAACAGGGATGGGTTAAGATGCAGAAGTGAATTTCTCCATTGTGAGATCAATAAAGTTCAATTATTATTATTATTATTATTATTATTATTAGGAGAAACCAATCGCCAAAATCAGAGAAAACCCCAAACCAGCTGTCAGTATACACAGTGTACTATGGTTGGTTTTTCATGTATGCATGAAACCTAGTCATGTAATATTTCAGATTCCCTCAGTCTTAAAGTTAGGATGACTGGGTTGGAGTGGTGACTTAGTGGTTAGGGTGGCAGGCATTTGCCTCTTGGAGAGTCTGCAAAGGTTGCTGGTTAGAAACTCTGTCACTGAGGGGCCCTGATAAAGACCCTTGACCACAGATTGCTCCCCATAGGCCAGTGTGCTGAGTATAGCAGCACACTGCTCCCTAAGGGATGGTTTAAATGCAGAGACAAATATCCCTTATTATTATTATTATTATTATTATTATTATTATTATTATTATTATTATTATTATTATTATCAAAATTCTACTAACTAATAAAGGTATGATGACTACCTTCCATGAATGGCTAGTGCTGGTTTCTAAATGCTTATTTGAGAACGTCATGGACAAAAATAGAATTGACTAACTTGTTTTTTGTCATTTTCTCAGTACTTCCCAGGATCAGAAGAACCTCTGCAGTATCCATACCAATATTCAGATGAGGCACAGAGCACCTCTGCAAACAGTACAGGTACAGGGTAATCTTTTCAGTTTTCTACTAATGAGCCATTTCTGGTTTAATGCTAACTTTGTCTCTATCTTGGTGAAATAATACCTTTTGCAGTTTAATTTGAGGATAGAGGAACACTTGAACACTTGTGATCTCATTAAAATCTTTTCACAGCTTAATAAACTCCCCCATCCTATGTTTTATCAACAAAGTTATCCAAACAAAAGCAAGTCTCAAAATGTTTTTTTAATAGGTCTTAATTTTCTTACACCCATGTAACACAAAGTCTAATGCAAAGTACAATGCTGACACAGCATTGAATTGTGCTTAATTTAATGTATTTGCAACTAAAATCACATAGCCTGCCAATCGGCTTTCGTGTTATTGGTCAGTCCGTATCACTTGATGGTCCATGTGCGGAAACAGAAGTAGTGCTGCTGTTGTCATGGAAAATGCACATTTGGCTACAAAAAAATAAGTTTAACGCTTGGTTAAAGTCCGCTTCAAACAGCGATTTTGAAGCCTACTGCTGCTTATGTTTAAAAAAAAAAAAAAAAAAAACAAAACAGAAATGAAATGCTTTTCCCATGCAGGTGCATAACACTGGTGTCATTTGAAGTTGTTGCCAGAGGGGACAAAAATCCTGGAACTTATGCTATACTCTTTTAACAATAGCAGACACAAAAACATGATTCCGAAACAGCAAATCCATGCAGAAGAAATTTTTCCAAATCCATTTTTTTCTACATTAAATTGATGAAACCAATACTTAGTAGGTAATGTAAATTTGTCAGAACAATGCTAAGTCTTTCCAGTGACAAGATCTACTGTTTACATTATATTCACCAAATGGCACAGCAGGCTCAGTAGATGAGAAATAAAATTCAAACAACAGCAGCTTGTGTATAATCATGGAATCTGGCTTTAACATAAACTGTAAGTGTCTCTGTGGTGCATTTTTGGTTAAAACTAGCTTATGTTTTTATTAGTGAAGTTACTTGCAAGATTTGCAAAAGTAAAAGTTACATTGTAGTAAAATTACTCCAAACACTGTGAATTTTGGGGCCTTATGTAGACAGGGCCTGTCCATTCAACTCACTTTACCTCGGATGACTCTGATTAACATAATGGTTTTTCAATTTGATTTAAATTTTATTTGTATAGCGCTAATTCACAACACATGGTACAAAATGGTACTGTAGTAATTGTTTCCAAAAATCACCTTGTCATCATGGTGTGTTGCGTGTAGAGATCTGAAGTAAAATCCTAATTTAATACAATTTGAAATAAGGTGGTGAAAAGTGAAATGCTATGAAAACTTTTTTTGTATTTTTTAATTTTTATCAAGACAAAGATTTTCGGTCAAGCTTAGTAAAAATGTTCAAAGTAAGGGTTAAATCAATGTCATGTAAAAGTAATCAAATATCTACAACTTGTTTTCTTTCTTGTTTAATGGATTTTAGTTTCATATATGGACTACACTGGCACCAGCACAAGCAGCAGAAGTGACGTAAATATGGAGCACAGTGATTCTCAAGGAAGCAATGACACTATCAAGATTACACCTCAGTTTCCACCTCATTTCAGACCAAAGGTAAGACCAGAAGCATTATTGTTGGGTTCTGGTGTTCTCTCCAGACATTTGGCTCACTATGGACAGGGCAGAGTTTGGAGACAAGCCAAACGTGGATGAAAGACTTTTTCATAGACTAAAATGGATTTTGGACTAATATGAAGCTTCTTACCGTATTTTTCAGACTATAAGACTCACCGTATTGTAAGGCGCACCTTGAATTAATGTGGTGTGTGTGGCTTTGTCCATACATAAACTGCACCGGATTATAAGGCGCATGAAATCTTCTCCACTCTTCCACGTACACAGCTCTTTCCTGAAAGGGAGAGCTATCCATCTTTATTGGGAGGACAGAGTAGTTGGACGTCACTGCCCTGTTTCTAACATAAAGCCAAAATAAAAGTAACTTTTATATTGAATTAACTTACTTGGTTCATTGTTGGTAGCACATACTCCAGGCACAGGCTACCTTACATGAATGCACTTCTAGTTTAGACATTACAGTCAGGCAGTCTTGTAGACAGCTCAGGAGACCGATCAGGTGGTGACACAGTGTACCATAGTCCTCCATATATCCATTGAGCGGAGCGGCTTCACTGTTAACCAAAGTCGTACTTGCACATTTTAACAGATTTTTTAGCACATTGTACCGCATAAAATCAGTCAGTAAGCATAACGGTAATCCTATATAAGGCGCACCATCAATTTTTGAGAAACTTTAAGGATTTTAAGTGTGCCTTATAGTCTGAAAGATACTGTAGTTTTTTGTGTATTTTTTATATTGTATTCTCTATGCTGCAGTTCAGTAAATAAAAGTTATGTAAACTAGCCAGTTATGTAAACTGGCGTATGCCAACAATGCCGTTGCTGGCGTATGCCAACAATGCCGTTGTTGGCATACTATATATAGAACCCATACGGAGCTGGCTGTAGCACCAGCCCTGTTAAGAACTGGAACCTTTTTAGTGGAAAAGCCACAATTGCGTGTAAAGTGGAGGACAGGGGGGCTGGACTCCAATCTCCCGAAATGAGAACAAGGGCCTGGGACGCTTGCTGGTGAACGAACATAAGGCATGGCTTTGTGTGGATAGCAGGCTCTAAAATCAGATCTCACATCTAAAACAAGAGAAATGGAAATGTCAACAGGCTGTCCTTCGCTGGGCACCATTTTAAAGAGCTGAGGTGCCGGAGTAATGTTTAGAATACATCAAAAAGGTTTGTCAATTCTGATAACATGAATGCAGGATCTGACAACACGATCAGGGTTTATTCTGTTTCTCACTAGGTATATCTCTATTTTCTGCTACCAAATAAGAATTCAGTCTTTGTTTCTTCCAGATGTTACACTAGTGGTTTATCCTCTGTGCCTTTGATACCATACATATACTTTATAATCACCTTTAAGACTCCCTTGGTCCCTTTTCAGAGCAAGCACAAAAATAAAACCATAATAATAAAGCTAATATTAGTAAGTATGAAAGAAATTCAAAATGGGTCTAACATCACCAGTTGTATGCAGACTTAAACAGATGCTTGTTTAGTGTCATTTCAATATGCATTGTCTGACGTTGATCGAGTCACGTTCAAAATAGTCTAAGGGTTTTCTTTTAATCATTGTTTTGGAAGGTAATGGTTATAATCAAAATATGCCTGCATTTTCTACTCTCTACAGGTAGACTCACTGAGGAATTCATCCTTGTCCAGAGGCGGCAGTGTTGAGAGCTTGCCACCAAGAAACCAGTGCTTTCCACCCACCGATAGCAAACGAAAGAGTGCTGACCTGTCTGAGTTGGATCCCACTATGCAGTTTGTACCCACAGGTACATCCAGTCATCACACTGCAGCAAAATATACAGAAAAACCAGGGTGTAAAATTTGTCAAATGTTTTTTTTCTTGTCTAGAAAATGTTTTCAAGAGGTTGCTTTCATCAGACTGAAGTCACTCTTTTTTATGTTCTATGATTTTTGTTTTTTCCCCATCTTGGCTTAAGCTTCACACTTTAATATGCCAAGTTTCTTTTAAACTTGAAACGGTAGCAAGAACCAGTCATGTTTTCCATAGAGGCTCAGATATGAAGCAGGAAACACATCACTGCCTTCACTTAAAGTTCACTGTTTGCTTTGTTGTTTTCTAAGCTTTGATGCTGTTTTAACAAATAGTTTCTGTAATTTTCTCCAGAATGTCCAGCATTGCAGATGAATGCCTGCTAATGTTGTGCTCAAAAATGTTGCATAGTTTGCACAGGGCTGCCCCACTGCTCCTGGAATGGGCAGGGTGCATGTTTTTCTTGCAAGTTCACTCTCCGCTCTGCATGTACATGACCCATATTAGCAGTCATGCTGTGGGCCCAAAAGTCTGTCTTAGTCTGCATGCTTGTTGTGTACGCAGCTCCATGTGTGTATGTGTGTTTTTGCAGCAAGCACCCAGTATAAGCGAGGCCATCGCAAAACTGCATCATTCGGGACCATTCTGGATGTCCCCAAGATCGTCGTCACAGGTATCACTGGACCACTGGGCTTCCCGGTGATTGGGTAGAGCTTGCTTGGCTGAGCCTGTGGGTTGCTGTCAGCTGACACAAATCTCTCATTTGTGTCAGTCCAATTTCATTCTCGCTAAATTTCCCAGCTCTTAGTTGTCTAATTTCTGGTTGTGTTTGTCTAGCACAGGGGAAACCACACATCAGCGTGGTCTCATGCCTCTTTGCTTTCTGGTTTCATTTTAGTTCCCACCACCAGAACATGAGTTAATGTTGAGCCTTCTCATCTGATAACACAACCTCTAAAATCAGTATTTAGTTAACTTTTAATAATTTCCTGGAAAATCCTAGGTCTAACTGTGAGTATATTGCCACAAATTAAGTGTGCAGATGAGATAACTTTGCTAACTCATGGCTCTGTGTTCTGTTCTTTCCCTTCCTTGACTACAACAAATCATGGGCACAAGGAATAAATAAGCTCACCAGTTCTTTGAGACTTGTCCTTGACTTTCATGCATAAAGGACTAAGAGAAAGCATGGCCCTTTCCCCCTATCTTTCTCTCTTTACATCCATTAACTTTGCAAAAGTCATTTTGATTAATTTCCCTCGCTTTGGGGGTCAGAGCTATTATTACTAGCAGAGATATGAATACGAAGCAATGAGGACAGCTCTGGATGTCAAAAAAGGCTTCTGTTCTCAGCTCAAATGAGACACTGAAATAAACCTGTTAGAGGCCAAGACAGTCAATGACCTTGGGTCCCTTTTAGGGTTTTAAAACGAGAGGAAAATTATGGATTTGATATCAGTAAAAATAGACACTTTAATGTTGACACTGCAAGGAAAAGAACTTAATTGGAACCTATGTTTGTGAAATATAAAAACAACATAAAATGTCAATGAAAAACAATAAGTAGTCAGCAAATCGCCGTTCATTTGGAGAAAGAAAAATGATTACTGTAGCAAAACGGCAAACAGGACAATGCTTGCTGTTTATATCCATGATGAATTGGTACGTACCCTGGACTCAGTTGTTGAGCAGGTTGCTTGAAATCACATTCCCCAACACTGTGAGCAGGGTCTGTGCTAACGTATCCACGAACAGTAGTTTTGTGCTTGTTGGTGGTTTTTGCATCATATTTTATTTGAAAATTAGTTTGACTTGTTTCTATTTGACCCTTTCAAGTTCAGTCTGACAATCGTTTAAAAATATATTCTTCAGTTTTTTTAAATTAGTGCTTTTCATTACAGGTATAATGGATGATTTTTCTGGAAATGTTGGTAATAAATGTCCAAGTCACTTTTTGAATAACTGCGCATGCGCAAGATCATCCAACCTGCTCCAACACTCTTCAGGAGGATCGTGTGAAAGAATCGCCCAGATACACTCTGGTCTTATCTCTTCTAAAGCCTTCCTCTTTTTCTAATAAACTTCTAAACGTGCGTTCACATCGAATGCAAATATGGCTACAAAGTTGCCTCTTTTGCGTGCTACAAGCCAGAAATACAGTAGTTCAATTGTGCTATCTAGGGATGCTTTCACTTACCTGCCACTCCAGTCTCCTCACTTACTCTTCTCCAGGCTCGGTCCTTTCTGGACTTGTCTCGGTAGTAATAATGGGCTGAGTAATACAACTCAGGCCAACCGCATACTGACATTATTAGCTTGTCTTCCAAGTTGAGTGAAAACCGCGGAACTCAGAAGCCGAAAGAAGATTGTCCTATAACTTTAACTTTAACTTTAAAGTTCAAATGTGCAGCAGGTATAATGTGTCCTAAACACAGAGATTAACATGCCATGGGCTGGACTAGCGATAGACATATTGTCTTACAATTTGGCTGTTCACCAAAATACAGCCATATCATCAATTATGATATGGCAATTATGATTGGCATAGCTATTCTACATGAGCTATCCCAATAACATTGGGTCAATACATTTACTTAGGTTCTCCTAAGCACTGATACGTTAAAAAATACATCTTAAAGCAGATATATTGTGCATCCCTACTTTAGATATTAAATTTACAGATTTCTCAGCTACATTTTATTGCATTCATTTCAAACTACATAAAACAGACAAATCCCTGAAAGCCACTTACTCTTATAAGCTTTCCATATACATGCTGATCAATATTGCTCAGCTGTTTTATCTGCTGAAAAAAGTTTCTTAGACAAATGTAATATACAATTTGCAAAGGTGACAAAGTAAGCCTAACTTATAATTATGTAGAAAATAATCTAAAAGTCTAAATGAAATTGAAATATTAGAAACAAACAACATCCCATACCACAAAGGGACATTTGTTTTAACAGCGGTTTACAGTTAATATCAGTTTGTAAGTTTTCTGGTCGGTTCAATAATTCAGGCTTGCCAGTGACATCCAGACTTGTTTGAGTGACCTGCAACTTGACTTTGTGTAGGGTTACACTTTGTGTGCATTCACGTAAAATTTCAACACTGCAGACCTTGTGAGTTTGTTTTCTTTAGACTGGACAGAACTTACTTTGTGTTGTGTGATGTGTCCTTATGTGTCCTCATGTTTTTTAGCTGCATTGTCTTGCGGAGCGTACAGTCAGTCAGCGTTAGAATCTTGAATCTGGTTTAGATATGTTGAAATATCTGCATGATGACTTCTAGACACTTGAATTTGTGAAGAGCCTGAAGTACTATATTTTGTATAGTTATGACGTGAGTCTTGTTAGGTTGGACTTTGACATCTATGAAGACTACAAACAAGGCATGTGTTGCTCGACTGGCGGAAATTGCAATAAAACATCACTGCAAGCTTTCGTATTTATGCCCTTTCAAGATGCTTGTCAGTACAGCATGTAAAAGAAGTATTGAACACCTAAATGTTTTTCTCCATGAATATATTTCCAATATCTCTATAGACAAGAAATTCGTACCTGATGTCAGTAAGACCACATCCAATAAGTCACTTCTCAAATTGTGATTAATTAATTAGAATGGTACAGGAAAGTGTTGAACACATGAAGAAAAGGATGTGCAAAAAGGCTCAGAAAGTAAAGCAATCAGCAGACATCTGTATTTAGAAAGCATTCCTGCAGCTATATGCAGTTCAATATCAGCCCCCTTAACTGATGGTTTAAGTATTTCCCAGACTGGTATTCCTAGTAAAAGCAAAGAAATCTTCTCAAAGACTTACTGTTGCAAAAGCTACTAATGGCAATTGTTAATTTTCTGAGTGTTGTTTGATCCGTAATCCAGAAGTGGAAAGAACATAGTTTTACCATAAAGCAAATAGCATGTGTAGCTTTTACCATGTGAATGGTAAGCAATTCACTTATCACTCACACTTGTTGCACAAGACTCCACTGCTAAAGGAGAAGCATAGTGGAGTTCGTTTAAAGCTTGCTGGAGAAGATTTAGACAAGCCCTTGAAATACTGGGAGAATATAGTCTGGTCAAATGAAGCCAAAGCAGAACTCTCTAGACGTTATTACACAGACCATTTTTGGAGGGAAAATGGTTCCTCACATCACCATAAAAACCCCATGCCGAAAGAGAAGTTTGCTAGTGAATTCCTACTGCATATGGAACGGGCAGACTTTATAACATTGAAGCAAGGATGAATGGAGAAATTAACCAGGAAACCTTTGATAAGAATCGAAAGATGAAATGTGTAGATTTCCAAGCAAGATAGTTCTCCCAAACACAAGGTTAAAACTGTTAGAATGGGCCAGCAAATCACCTGACTTGTATCCAATGGAGAATCTGTATAAACACTTGAAGATCAGGGACTCGAAAAGAACCCCAATTTATGTGAACGATTGGATCAGAATCAAACCTGAGCAAAGTGAATTTCTCCATTGTGAGATCAATAAAGACTATCTTGATGCATTAGTTTCTCCATGCAAAAAATATCTTTAGTATTATTATTTCAGCAATTGCTTTGTGGTCGATACTTCTGTCCTGTCATACCATTTTTTTGACCTATAATGTGTGGTTTCGCTTTTATTTCTTTAAGGATTATGGGTTGTTGCCAACATCTAATATAAATTTTACGTTATTAGAAATATGTTTACTGAGACAAATGTTGACATGTTCAATACTTAATTTTACCTCCTCAATTTCTTTTGACTGGAGCTGCTTGAAACATTGTATTAATCTTAAAATGAATGAAGAACAGCATCTTTCATTTCTGTTAGGCCTTCTTAGCCTAACATCTGTTCATCATCTGCCTTTAATTCAACCCAGCCAGTCAGTGCACACCCATTAATAGATGGGTTTGGGCTGCATTAACAGTATTTTGCGAAATTATTCAAACCCAAGGATTTTTTATTTTTACATTTTGTTACGCTACAACCTCAAACATCCATGTATAATTGTATTTTATTCTATACACTGAATAAATCATCTGAAAATTGAATTTAGCAAAAATTACTCAAAAATCTGAGAGACAAAACTTGAATCAGGAACAATGAAATATGAAAACGTGTCCTTTTTAACCTGCTCACAAAAAATTCAACTTGCAATGTTTTAATAAAACGAACAAACAAGTTAGATATTTTTAGAAAATGATCTGTAAATAATTGTACATCTGAAAAAGAAAATGTTGGTCTGTGCACAGCAAAAATAACTGCACATGGGGCACTTGCTGTATTTAGTTAAGTTTAATGAAAAGGATGAGTAATTGATGGAGTAAATGTTGCAGGATGTTTTTGGGCCAACTTACTATGAAATTAAAATAAGAATAAAAATGTTGCTCCATCAACTGCCTGTGTTGGCTGACCGTGAAATATGGTCCCGGACTGCATTAAATCATTTTGGGCACAAGCCTCTAACTTTATAGTATATTTTGGGAAACCACAACATAAACCAACAAATCAGTCCCATGTGGAATTCAAGCTCTGATTTTTCTTTAGGTCACAAGCAAATAAGAATCTGTCTCCCACTACAGCTACCTAAACCTCTCAGGGTCTCATCCTGTCCCTTGTGTTTCCTTGTCCTTTTCCTTTGTCCACAGCCACCTGTGAGGCTCAGAGACGTCGGTCTGTCCAGGACCTGCCAGGAATTGTCACAGACTCCAGTCAGGTAAGGCATCCTACAAAAAGAACCCAGTAGCCAGTATCATCTGGAGTTCCTTTTACTCCTAAATATGTCCAATTTCAATACAAATTGTTGATGGGACATTGTCTGATACTTGCCAAGTGGAAGAAATTATAGTTACATGTGTTATTCATAATCCTGCTAAGAAATCTACTGTAACTGTTATAACTAATGACGGCGTAAAAATTGTCTGGCCTGTAGAGTAGGTGATGTGCTGCTTATTCATGTATTCCCCATCTATATAGTGGTGTCATTGCTGTTTCATCATAGAAATCAGCAAAGACATTTCTATAACAGATGGAGGTGAGTTGGGCGTTTAAAAGATGTCAAAGCACAAGGGTGCATTTAGCATAGAAAATGCTTAATAAATGTCCCTCATAATGTACTGGTTGGGACAAATTGGTGGCAGAGTGCACAGTGTGCAAAGCTGACATAAGTGTTTCTGTGTATGACAAAGGTGCTATAGATCTCGTAGGTCACATAGACACAGAATGGATTTAAAGGCTGTGTGAGTTGACTGAGTTTGTTGTTACACCGGAAAAGGGTTAGGGTGCGCCAGAAGTGAAGCTAATCTTTTGAGAAGTTCAAAAGATGAACATGTTACTCAATTATTACTGAAAATTGCACAGTTTGTCTTTGCATTTCCCTTACACAATGCAAAAATTGAGAGGATGTTCACACTGATGCTGAGCAGCTTTCTGATGGGTAACTGCAGGAGGTTCTGCTTGTGTAATATAATTCCAAAGACATTTCTTGCAAAAGCTTTCATGCTTATTTGTTAAACGACCAAAAACTGCTTTCACAACTGTTTAAAGAAGAACAGCAAGAAGTGCCTTGTCCAGCTTACCTTGTTGGGGTTTCATGATGTGTCCTGCTTTCATTTACTGTGATCCTGTGATTGGCTAAAGCCAGCCTATGGTAGACAGACATGAGGTGTCGCTTCGCCCAATCAGCTTTGAGAGTTCTGCTAAATGTCCCTCCTTTTAATAGGATCAGTCCCAGATCGATAATGTGCAGAACGTAGAGTGCTACACATATTCAGTCTGGCTGGGCAGGTTACCTTTACACAGCCAATAGAGACAACCAAAATGCTTTACAATTAAAAACAATGACAAAAACACAGAAAAAGGATATCCATCCATCCATTTTCTAATACGTCTATCCCTTGTGGGTTTGCGAGGGGTGCTTGTGCCTATCCGCAGCCGTCAATGGGTGAGAGGAGGGGTACACCCTGAACAGGTCACCAGTCTGTCACAGGGCAACACAGAGACAGACAGGACAAACAACCATTCACGCACACACTCATGCCTAAGGAGAATTTAGAGACGCCAATTAACCTAACAGTCTAACAGTTTTTTTGGACTGACAGAGGAAGCCGGAGTACCCGGAGAGAACCCACGCATGCAGAAGGAGAACATGCAATCTCCATGCAGAAAAACCCAGGGCAGGGGTAGGACTTGAACCCAGGACGTTCTTGCTACGTTGCAGCAGCACTACCCACTGTGCCGCTAGAAAAAGGATAAATCCAACAAAATTGGCAATAAAGATATTTGGGATATATATATATATATATATATATATATATATATATATATATATGTGTGTATATATATATATATGTGTATATATATATATATGTGTATATATATATATATGTGTATATATATATATATATTAGGGCTGGGCAAGTTTTTTTTTTTTTATATTTTATTTAGTCAGCTATCTGCAACAGTACATTGAACACAGGGACAAAGTAAAACATGACATTTTTTTTTTTTTTTTTTTTTTCCCCTTCTCCCCTCCTTCCCTCTCCCAATCCTGTGGACTCTTCCTTTACCTTCTGTTTATTCTGTCCCCTACCCCTCCCCATCCATCCGTACCCGGCTGCAAACAAACAAAAAAAAAAAAAAAAAAAAAAAAAAAAACAGCAAAATAAAGTAATTAAAAAAAAAAAAAAAAAAACAATTATACAGCTGAGGAATCACAATCATGAAAAACCCAGGGGACTAAGACAGAGTACAGAAACATGGACAGCATGTAGAACAGACGTCCGCGCAAGCGTAGGTACACAGATCAAGACAGAACATGGATATTTAAAACCGCACAGGTTGACAATCACTATCGATAGCCAGATTCACAAGGAGCCGCCGGGCCGGGGGGGACAGGCAACTACAGCAGAGCTGACTCCTATGCGATTTTCAGGCTCGAGGGAGGGTATCCAGTCTTTCAAAATAAGATAATAGAGGGGCCCAAGTTTTGTAAAATTTTTGGATCGAACCTCTAAGGCAAAATTTGATCTTCTCTAACTTAAGGAACATGGACAGATCTTTCAACCAAAGAGAAGCCTTGGGTGGGTGTTCTGATTTCCACGCTAATAATATTCTTCTTCGGGCGAGGAGAGTTGAAAAAGCTAGTACATTTTTAAAATTATGTGTTAATGATATCCCCTCCCCTGGAGTTCCAAATATTGCCAATTCAGCAGTGGGTTGGATACCTATTTCAAAAGCTTCCGAAAGGATCTGAAAAATTGTGGACCAGAAGTTACACAGTTTGTTACAGGTCCAGAACATGTGAGTTAGATTTGCCTTAGCTATGTGGCACCGAGCACAGGTTTCACTCACTGTAGAATAAATCCTTGAGAGTCTGGCTCTACTGTAATGAATCCTATGAAGGACCTTGAACTGAATTAGTCCAAGTCGAGCGCATGATGTTGACCCATTTACTCTACGTAATGCGTGGTTCCAAGTTTCATCAGAGATGTGTATTCCAATTTCCTCTGACCATTCCTCTCTGATCTCATTGAGCTTCACAGTATTGAAAGATGAGATGCTATTATAAAATTTGGAGATTAAGCCCCTATCTTGTGTTGGAGTTTGCAAAATTATGTCTATTCCTCCCTTTGGGGGTAAATTGGGAAAGCAGGGACTAATGTTACGAACAAAGTCACGGATCTGGAGGTATCGAAATAGGGAGGAACGCTGTAAGCTAAATTTAGAGGAAATAGCATCAAAGGTAGCGAAAATTCCATCTATATATAAGTCACTAAATTTATTTAAGCCTGCTCTCCGCCAATGGGCAAAGACAGGATCTGATAAGGATGGCGGGAAAACATGGTTATGACATATGGGACTGTAGATAGAGAAGTTTATCATATTGAAGTGTTGTCTAAATTGTGACCATATTTTTAGGGTTGAGATTACAACTGGGCATGACGAATGCTGCCTCGGAGAGAGAGGAAGCTTTGAGGTAACTAATGCAGGGAATGATGATGGCTTACATGCATTCAGTTCTAATTGACACCAGTCAACATCTGGTTGATGGAGTAGACAGACTATTTTTTGTAGGTTTGCTGCCCAGTAATAATACAACAGGTTAGGTAGAGCCATACCCCCCTCATCCTTATGTCTCTGAAGGAAGCGCCTGCTGATTCTAGGATGTTTATTACCCCACATGAATGAGGATAGCTGTTTATCGATAAGTCTGAAGAATGATTTTGGGAGAAAAACTGGGATACTCTGAAACAAATACAGAAATCTTGGCAAGACGTTCATTTTAATACATGCTACTTTACCCGCTAAGGATAAATTTAGGACACTCCATTTCTGGAGGTCACGTTTGAGATTATTAAGCAGAGGGGAGAGATTTTTTTCAAACAGATCAGAGAAAGAAAGTGTCACGTTAATTCCCAAATATTTGAATCCTGCTCTAGCAAGAGGGAAGGGCAGGTCAGTTTCTGTAATTTGGAGCGCAGAATTATTAATTGGAAAACATTCACTCTTTGAGAAGTTCAACTTGTATCCTGAGAATTTACCAAAACGGTTTAGCAAACTCACAATGTTGGAGATAGATGATACTGGGTCCGAGATGTAGAGTAATAAGTCGTCCGCATACAGGGACAGCCGATGTTCCAGCTGTTTTCTACAAATTCCCTTAAAACTCTGTGAAGTCTTGAGCATAATTGAGAGTGGCTCAATAGCTAAAACGAAGAGGAGTGGGCTGAGGGGACAACCCTGCCGGGTACCTCTGGATAGAGAAAAGGGCCCAGACCTTGTTTTGTTAGTGATTATACTCGCTTTGGGTGAAGTATACAACAGTTGTACCCATGATGTAAATTTGGGCCCAAACCCAAACCTAGCTAGTACTGCAAATAGGTAAGGCCACTCAACCCGGTCGAATGCCTTCTCCGCATCGAGGGAGACCACAACCTCAGGAGACTCCCCCGATTCAGGAGAATGGACAACACCAATAAGCCTACGTATATTAGAGAAAGAGTGACGACCCCTCATAAACCCAGTCTGATCTGAGGAGATTATGTCAGCCATGGCTGCGTCCAGTCTCATAGCCAAAAGTTTAGCTAAGATTTTAACGTCACCATTTAGAAGTGATATGGGCCTGTATGAAGCGCAGTCTGTTGGATTTTTACCATGTTTTAGTAAGAGTATGATGTTAGCTTCTGTAAGAGTCTGTGGCAAGGTTCCCCGCTCCAGTGAGTAGTTAAACATTTCAAGTAAAAGAGGTGCTAACTTGGATGAGAATTTTTTATAGAATTCGATTGGATAGCCATCTGGTCCGGGGGCCTTGCCACTCTGCATTGCTGAAATAGAATTGATAACCTCACTAAGTGTAAGGTGCTTATCCAAATCCCTTTTCCTATCAGGACCAATAACAGGGATATCCAAGCTGTTTAAGAAATTATTCATATCCGAGTTGTCCTCTGGGAATTGTGACGTATATAGGTCAGAATAAAATTTCTCAAAGACTTGGTTTATTTCAGCTGGATCAATAGTTTGCTCGTCAGGGGTCTTTTGGATCTGTGATATGAGCTGCGCCGCTGACCGGCTCTTGAGTTGGTGGGCCAGGAGGCGGCCCGCCCTCTCACCATGTTCATATACAAATCCACGGGATCTAAGCAAGGATTGTTCCACATCCTGCGTTGATATAAGATTATATTGCATTTGCAAACAAAGTCTCTCTTTGTACAGCTCGGGGGAGGGTGACATTGAATGTCTACGGTCCAGCTCCAGCATAGAACTGATAAGCTGTTCCTGCCTTAATCTTCTAATTTTGTTGCGTGTTGCCGTGTAGGATATTATCTCACCTCTAATTACCACTTTTAATGTTTACCACAAGATGGATGGCGACACAGAATCTGATTTGTTTTCGAGCAAAAAATTATCTATGGCAGTAGACATCGATTCACAAAAATTATCATCTGCTAGCAAAGTTGAGTCAAATCTCCAGATGGGCCGCTGAGCCTGATTAAGTGGAAAGGCTAAGTCCAGTATTACTGGTGAATGATCAGACACTACAATAGCAGAATATTCACTTTTCTTGACAAAGGGTAGCAGAGTTTTGTCTACAAAAAAACAATCAATCCTTGAATACGACTGGTGGACATGTGAAAAAAAAGAGAATTCCCTATGATTTGGAAATAAAAAGCGCCAAGGATCTATACAACCCGCTTCCTTCATGAATGCTGCTAAGGCCTGAGCCATCTTTGATGGAGATGACAATCTAGAGCTGGAACGGTCTAGGGTCGGATCCATAACACAGTTCATGTCACCACCCAATATCAAACGGTGAGAATTCATGTTAGGTAGAGCAGAGATTAACCTGGATATGAAAGAGGGGTCATCCCAGTTGGGAGCATATATGCAAGCAAGTG
>NC_046375.1:31056285-31083785 GCF_011125445.2 Fundulus heteroclitus
TGACGCCCTGATGTTTACACAGTGTGTAAACAAATGTGTAAATAAATACCTGTTTTCATGCTTATATATATTTTTTGCCTCTTAAACAAAGATAGACATGGTATTGCGCATAAACATATAGATTAATAAAATTGTACATTTCAATTAAGTCATAAGTTTTGTTCATTTCTTCACACTCTCTCTCTCTCTCTCTCTCTCTCTCTCTCTCTCTCTCTCACACACACACACATCTAATTCTGAGCTTTCACACCAACAACAATAATTTCTTTGAATATTTTTGCTTGCTGTTTCTATCCATATTCATAGAGTTTAAGCCTGGAAAAAGGTTTTAAATTTCCAGGTCATTCCAGTCTTACACTTTGCTTGCAACTGGGCAGGAGCTTAGTACCCTGAAAGAGACTGTTTAGTAACTCCAGGTCCTTCGTTTGGCAACGTAATTCAGCCTTAGTTTGTCAAATACAGAGAAAACAAATTAATAAGCATTAAAGTACGGTTTATGGGTTGGGGTTTCTGCAATGGTATCAACGTGTAAAAGCTCATGTTCAGAACCAACCTCTGCTTAAAATGGTGATCTGCACCAAGTAATCTACTTTCAGCAGTTATCACCGGTTATTGCACCGTAAACTGCAGAAAATACGGGCAGAGTTGCTCTGTCTGCCTTTACTACCGTCGGCTCCTATGGCGGAGGAATATCTCAGCTGGATACACTCAAATGTAGGTAAGCAGGGGGGAGAGTTCTGTGCGATTCCGCCATAACAACGCAGGGGAGAATTTAGGTTAGAGGGAGTCTGATTTAATACACAATTTGTTATGATAACAAGCTGAGACACTTTTACTTCAGCTTTAAAAGTCTTTTCATCACTGGCTCCAGGGTCCAATTTTCCAAATTAGAGGGCTCTTTTTCGCATCTTCACATCCAGATGTTATCCGGTCACGTTATCCGGTCATGTTCCAGGGGGGAGACAGTTATCCCATCTCGCCTCTCCCGACCACCGCCGTTAGCTTCTCCAGCCTGATGTTCTGTTCATTCATCGCCTTTGTAATTGCGTCATATCCCGCTGGTAGTCTGATAAAAGCCGAATTCGCCACCAGCAGTTGTTGAAGTTGTTGATACATCAGAAATCCTCCACATCCAATCAGAAGAAATCCCAGAATCATAAATCCAAATATATATACGGGCTGTATATAACCTCAGCCTTGCACGTATTACATACTGCTTAAGGCATGTCTTCTTTTGAAATTGTGAAGAACGACCAGACCGCTGACATGGCTTTCTGCTCCTGCTATTCCTGGCTGCGCAAGTCACTATTACGTGATCAAACAGCTTCTGCTCGTTCGACCAATCCCCTGCCCTCCCTCCCGGAACACAAATGTCAACAAGCTGGAAATGAACAGCGGAAGCTAACATCGGCCCACTTTTAGTTATTGGGCTGATGCCAATTGCTTAAAAAATGACTAACATCGCCCAATGCCAATGTTAATGCCGATATATTATGCATCCCTAAAGATTAGAAATCAGGAACCGAATCTTGGTTTTCTACTTGCAGCCTGAATAAATGAGTTTGGAAGTTTTTTTTAAAAAGACATAGGTCAGTAGTGGAGGGTAGATCCAGAGGGAGCTGGTTCCAGAGTCTGGGTGCTGCCAGACTCTGGGAAAGGTTGATCACTCCAATGTTAGGACCTGGCCTTTTGTAAATCTCATATAAACTGGTTTAAAGACAGTAAAGATATGTAGGCGCACAAAAGCTTTGTAATGCTTAATTAGTAGTTTCTGTAATTAAGACAAATAAGGAAAAGGAGGTTGAAGAAGAAAACTAATGACATCAGTATGCTCATTTTTGTCTGTTAAATAAGTGTCTTTGTGAAACTGCTGCTTTTTATTTTTACTACATGGAAAATTCTCAGAATATTAGTTCAGATTCTGGTTTTTGTCCAGTATGTCTTGAAAAGTGTGCTGTTATTGTTATAGGGAAATCTTAATACAGAAGCTGTTATTTCTGTCAGCATTTAATTACATTAATTTCCATACTTGACCTATAAAAGTCTATCTGAAGTTTATTTAACTGTTATTTATAACTACAAAGAGAAGGCATATTTTAAAAATGTTAAAATTATAAGTCTTTAAATAAACCGAAGTGTTTCAGGCCTGGGTCAAGTGTTCTGTTTTTTGTAAATTAAAATATGGTCACTCTATTGTAAATCCTATTTATAAATTCAAATTAGTTTGACAGTTAAACTTTAACAGCATGAAAATCTGGATTCCAACAGTAGTAATGAACAAGTTTTAAATGGGCCATGTTTTTCATAATGACTGACTACTACTTGTCTTAGTTCTCCTGTTTCATAAATGCAGTGTTCTGTTTTAAATTCATGTTTAGGCTGTGTGCTCTCCTACACCGGTGCCTATGTTCCACCCTTTATGGGGAACATAGGCACAATGATTTGAATCACGGTCAGAGCAACATCTGGAGATACTATAAAAACTCAAAATTAGCAATTGTGTTGAAACATTTTAGTTGCTTAAATATCATGGCTAACTTGCATGGGATTGATTCTAGTTGGTCATTGGCAAAGTCATGTAAAAAAAAAAAAAAAAAGTAAAGGCACCAAAGTCTCAGCAAGAGGGCTTGGGTTTAACATCTGGACATTTATAAAAACCTTTATTGTATTTTAAAATGATCTCCTGCATTTTTCGGACTATAGGTCATTCTGGAATATAAGTGGCATCATTCAAAAAATGTTCCACAAAAAGGAAAAAAAACATAGAAGTTGCACTCGACTATACGCATTTATTTAGACATTTATTTCACACAATCCAAGAATAAAAACTGATATTTAATCTTGTAAGACAATTTTTAAATTACACAGCTGCACCCACAACCAGCTGAATAACGTGGAACATACCTGGGAAGATGAATTGGGTAAATCAGCAACTCCGACCAGCGAGGTTTTATCCAGTGCATTTCAGCGTGAAAGTAGGCCTGTCACGATAATCAATAAATCAATTAATCGCACGATAAATAAAAACTATCTGCGTCATTTAATTTATCGTCTATATCGTCTCTGCCTGTGTTTTTCTGTTTCTATTGATGACGCTGGATGAAAAGGCTTAACTCCGGTGCTATCCACTGACCCCTCCCCTTCCTAATTTTTTTTAGGAAGGGAAAAATGAGGAGGGAGGAGGAGTGGACTATCGCATCAGGTAGTCAGTCAAAGAATCCTTTGATGGCAAACTTGGCCAAAAAAATACATGTGTATTTGTGCAACAAGCACCAGTTCAGAGAGAATGTTTGGTACAGCTGGACACATTGCTACTCTTGCTCGGAATCTGTCTGACTAAAGTAGTTACAGATCTGCTTAAAGATTGTTGAGGCATCTAGTCTTATTTAAGAATCTGCTTTTGTTACTTTGCATTTTTTTTTATAAAATGGCAGTTTTGCCTATCTTTTTTAAAATCTAATGATATACAGACTTCATTATCTGTACTCTTTTGGTTGAATGTAGTTTTTATTTCCACCATGGTTTTATCTTGTGTTTAGTTTTTATTCAAGTGTATTTTTAGTTAACAGAGACTAAGAGTCCATTTGATTTTTATTTCTCGTTTTATTTTGTTAACCAGTTCCAGTGTAAAGTGTGTTTATCTTTGGCAGGAAATCGCAAACATTATTAAGTAATTTCCATTAAATCAGTGCAAAAAGGTCTTCAAACAATATTACCGTTTATCGCAATAAGTTTTGAGACAATTAATCATTCAGAAAAATTTGTTATCGTGACAGGCCTACGTGAAAGCCCGTTACGCTGACAGTTATCAAAATATGCCTAAATTAGACCGTGAGCATAGCGGTGCTGTGTTAAGCTAACAGTACGACACGGATGTTTCAGAGCATCATAAAGCTCACGTGTATCAGCTAAGTTGTAAACCGCACAGATACCAAACCTGTAAGCTAGCGTGAGCTGTTATTAGCTTCACGGACAGCCCAATAACAGGGTTCTGTCGCGATCTGGGTCCTTTGAGCTGCACCACGCAACGCTGCTCTTCTTCATCCGGCTGTTTATCCACTTCAGTGGAGTCGGACTGAAGAGACTTTTTTTCCCCGTCACTGCAGTGTTTTTTTGTATTATGTTGCCAATTAGGGAAAAGAAGCAGTATATTGTAGTTTAACTGATCTGCAATCCAAGCATTCAAAACTTTAGGTTAAGGCACTAACCTAAAGTGCCTCCAGCACCTGTCCCCCAGAAGCTCTATTACTTTATGCCAGTCTTGACTGGCAGACAGAAGTTACATCTGCTCCTGTTGGGAGGGAATTCCTCCCAGTATAAAAGCCCAACATCACCCAGGTAATCATCAGGTAAGCACACCTCTTCCTCGCTCCAGGCAAGGAGGGTGATCTGGTGAGATACCTGATTCATGTTTCACCTGCGTGATATTGGGCTTTTATACTGGGAAGAAGTCCCTCCCACGGAAGCATATGTCACTTCTGTCTGCCATGCAAAACTGACGTAGTGTAATAGCGCTTCTGGGGGACAGGTGCTGGAGGCATGTCCCTTGGGGGATGCCAAAATGAATGTTGAAAGAGAGCTCATAAAACACATTTGTTTACTCATTTTATGCTTTTATTTAATTAAAGACTCCAGAATAATGCTCTCAAACTCCAATCCTTGATGTCCACAGTGTTGGTTTTTTAGATCAGTTCCTGGTCCAGTCCACCTAAATCAAATGCCTCATTTAGCTGCTGAGCAAGCAAATCAAGTATTTTTTTAGTTATATACCATCATCTGATCTGTATTTTTTTAATCAAGTTATAATTTAACTTCATTCAAACGAGCTATTTGTTTAGAATTGTTACCATTTAAAGCCATGTATCAATAAAGGACATTTAGAGCCTCTCGCTGCTTTCCCTGTTTGGGAGCCAATGTTATTGTCATAGTCAAGACTTCTCAGTGTTCAAGGTGTCTTGAAAGCAGCAAGTAACAAATAATTCTCGAAGACCCATAAAGGTAAAAGCCTGTGCAGGTCAGTGTCCTGTGAGGCATTTGATATAGTGATATGTGTGAAAAAAGTTTAATCACCCACCTCTATTCTTCCTATTCTAAATCAATCAATCAATCAATCACAGCATGAGAATTTGACTTATATGAGTAACAATTAAAAACACAGCCTGTTTCTTTCTAATGTCTTTGATTAACTATTTATGTTAGTTTACAGTGGCATTTTTACCTCAGTAGTTGTGAAAAGGTTCTATTATGAATGAATGTTTTTTTTCCCTCTTTCAGGAGAGCAGGAACAGCAGCCGGTCCTCCAGTCCAAGTGTGAGGCCACCTGACAAGCTAAATAGCAGAAGCCACGACCCCACAGGTACCCTCAGTGCATATACACATTTTAGCATTGTATCATTTGAACTATACACTACTTTGTTGTTGGTTTACCACTTAAACATGTTAAAATACATTATTATAGGTGGTTGTAACAAACCATATTTTTTGGACCATAAAAGGTACCGGATTATAAGGCGCATTAAATATTTTTCCCAATTGTGTAATATCACTCCAGCCCTCCTGAGAGGGAGAGTTATCCATCTCTGTCAGGAGGACAGAGTAGTTGGACTACACTGCCCTGTTTCTAACATAATACCAAAATAAACTAAACTTTTATATTGAATTATTGTTGCTAGCGCGTACTCTGCACAGCATGAATGCACTTGTAGTTTAGACATTACAGTCAGGCAGTCTTGTAGGCAGCTCAGGAGGCCGATCAGGTAGTGACACAGTGTACCATAGTGCTCCGAATATCCATTGAGCAGAGTGGCTTTGTTCCTTACCAAAGTCATATTTACACATTTTAACAGATATTTGAGCACATTATACCACATAGAATCAGTCAGTAAGCACAACAAATACAGTAATCATATATAAAGCGCATTTGAGAAAATGTATGATTTTCTCAAATGCGCTTATAGTCCGAAAAATACGGTGATAAAATGAGAAAAACTCCAGAGGTTTGAATACTTTTGCAAAGCACTGTACATGTCATTTTGGAGTGAGTTGGAATATGCTGAGGGGGCTAAGGGAATTGCTTTCTGTCCACAGATGTTGCTGAGTAGTCAAGCAAAACAAGTATCTTCTCTGTTCACAGACACTAACGGCTCAGACAACTCTATTCCCATGGCTTATCTGACCTTGGATCACCAGCTGCAGGTATGTCACCCTTTTACCTGCCAGCTCTCAGGGAGGGCACTGCTTCATTTTAAATGTTTGCTGATAGCTGGTGTTAATCAGCTGTAGTCTGCTGCATTTTTCTGTTTTCCAAGCCTGTATCTGATTCATTGCATCCTTTACTATTACAAACATGCACTTTAATACGTGTACTCTGTACACACTCTCTCTCAGCCCCTTGCTCCCTGTCCAAACTCCAAAGAATCCATGGCCGTGTTTGAGCAACACTGTAAGATGGCCCAAGAATACCTGAAAGTCCAAACAGAGATCGCCCTGCTGATTCAGAGGAAGTAAGTAGCGGCTGTTGGGATTGATGTATATTTGTGTCAGACGTTTAAATTTCAATACAGTACTGAAGCAAGTAAATGTATATGACCATGGACTGCAGAACGCATTTCAAATTGGTCGGGCCCATCAGGCAATACTTACAATACCACTACCCATCACATACGCACGCGCCCGCATACACATAAAACACCAGCATCCCCTTGATCACGCAACTGATTTGCGTCACATGACACAAGACAACCCAATCCGTTTTTGGACACCAGAATTTATTGCTTTCTCATAGGCTGTGGTCCCTGAGCATAATAAATATGTCTGCCATGTTATAATGAAAATCGGCACCAAATCTTTATTTAACTTTTTTTTCTGACGTTCCAGCACACACGCCCCGGATTTATTTCCACTTACAATCATTATATTACAGCTAACACAATATTTACAGAATAAAAATACTTTAAAATGAAAAGTCAAACTCACCCCTGCTTTAAATATTCCCGAAAAAGTGTCTCCGTCTGTCATTATGCTGGATGAAGTCCCTGGCTATCCTCAAAGCATCCACTGTGGTCAAAAGATCCCTGTGTGTGTGGGCGCATGTCAAGCTATTTAGTCTTTTCTGGGTCATTGTTGATCTCAGATCCCGATCCCGGTTCCGTGGTCCGTGTAAATGACAACTTTATGTACCCTAGCAGTGTGTGATTTACAAAAAAACAGAGGGGGGATCATTTCAAAAGTTAGCTAGCAGGTGCTCTTTCAGGTAGCTAGCTAGGTCCAGTAGGTTAGACTATTGTTTTTAAACTTGCGCCATCTACTGTCGGGACTCGGGAGTGGGTATTAGTTTACTTTAACCGCTTTGAGCAGAAAAGGAAATAATACTCTTTAAAAACAAACAAAAAAAAATAATTTACAAATGTGTAGGACACAAGACATGTATTAATATAAATCCATAATATTCAGGGGTTAAAGCAAAAATAATCAATTTGACTGAAATTTTTTCTAGTCAGCCCATATATTCCTGGGCCGTGGACGTCATGCCACCTTAATAACCTCATTTGCTTATTGTGCAAAGTCCTCTTTAAACAAATCTGGTAGTTCCATTGACAATTCCTGTATCTTTCCCACCTTCTAGCTTCAGAGCCTTGGCACCATCCTGAACAGCTCTCTCCATAATCTTCTTCACTTTCCACATCCATAACATCACCTGGTTAACTTTCATATTTACAGCATCAAGCAAGTTCTTCCTTTGCACTTTTGCCAAACTGGTCCACTGTCCACTCACCTTTCCACTTTACAATTTCAAAACCCTTCCCTCCTTGTCCCCTGGAAAACCCTCCATAAACTGCAGCTAATTCAAAAGACATCAGCTTGCATCATTACATCATCTTCTTCACACCTGTAGATTAACTCCACTGTCACATTCAATATAAATCAATTCTATGATCATACAAGGCCAACAACAGCCATGGACAAAGAGGGACACGTAACCAACACGACACAGATTGCACATTACAATAATCAGTCTCTGCTTTGCCTGTTATTGCTCACCAATCAATTATCACAACTCATGAGTTAATAAAAAGGCATTAACTTTTTTTTAAGTTTATAAAAACGGTTATATTTTAGCCCAGTGACATGTCCAGGATGGACTCTGTGTCCCCAGCTCTCGCTCATTGACTGCTGGAGATGGTCAACAGCTCCTCCACGACCCTGTGTTACGTCAAGCGTTTTCCAATCAGATACGGCATGACGTAACACCTGTACGGAAAAGCAAGTATAGAAAATCCATGGATGGGAGGTTCCATTTTTAAAAAGTTTAATAAAATTGCTTAAAGTTTATCAGAAAAAACATAACTTGCTTTCAAAGAACATTAAAAAATGTTATTAAACTTCTGCAAAGTTAAATATTGTTTAAGGTAATCTTGGCTGGTTTAGCTTGTCTGTCTGGCAGGTGTTTTTGGGTTTGAGTAAAATGAGTCCATAGATTCACAGGAGTCTATTAAACATGTTTCTGGTGCGACTCGCTTCGCATCGCGCTCCACTCCGTGTAAAAATAACAAATGACTACAAAAACTCTGAGAATCGCCTTTCTCTGGTCTCACACAATTAGAAGCCGTTCTCCAGTCCATGTTGTAGCTGCAGTTTATTTGTTTATTTTTGATGTAGTTTCCTTAATAATCTGTATGCATCAAAATCCTTGTCATTTTATTTAACGAGTGTCCTGGTTCAGCTCCTCATGAGGTGGAGCTGCTACATACTGACTGACAGCTGCTCTGACTGCAGCTCTGCCTTCTTTGTTACAGAAAAGCGCGTCATGCTAAATTAACCAAGCTAGAACGTTACTCTTTCAGTTTTAAATAAAACATAACAGTGAATCATGAGGAGATCCCTGGTTAGTCGCTGCGTTTATCAGCCAAAGTACTGGAAGTGAGGGAATAAACACTGACAGGAGACATGGCCACAGGTGGAAATAATTCATTAATTAGCTGCAGGAGCAGCAACAGACATACTTACCGAGGGAATTTGTTGTCAGCTGTTGTATCCTCTGAACTTTCTTACCTGCTGGTTTACATAAATCCAAAGAAAATCTTTGACCATCGCTACTTTCATTCATAGCATCTGTGGTCAGTTTGAGATGTTATTCCAAAAGTTAAAATGATTAAACACCGATAAAACTCAGATGGGAGACCTCCACGTTGCAAAGACCCGCCCTACTCTTTCTGATTGGCTAATGTCCTGGCTCTGCCAGATTTCATTGGTTGAGCGGAGCTTCTGTTTAAAATCTTGAATAAAAAGTCTACACAGAACATTTTGAGCTAATTTTCCAAATGACGGAAATCTGTCGCAGCGACGGAGAACTTTAATGATGATATCACTCATTCAGATCAGAGGGGGGAGGAATGTATCCCCCCCAGGGATAAAACATGAATGACCAGAGGGGGGGATGTCACAACCAGAGGGGGCGAAAATCCCCCCCATCCCCCCCAGCAAATCGCACCCTGTACCCTAGGTACATTGATTTGTAGATATATAGTATTCGTGGATTGAAAATTTTATAAGCAACACAGTAATAAAGACAAAAAACTGCAGTTGTGCTCCAGTCGTTAGAATTGGACTAAACTAGATTTTTATCCTAGAACTGTCTGTGATC
Organism: Fundulus heteroclitus; assembly: GCF_011125445.2. Lineage (NCBI taxonomy): Eukaryota > Metazoa > Chordata > Actinopteri > Cyprinodontiformes > Fundulidae > Fundulus > Fundulus heteroclitus. The sequence goes on from NC_046375.1 coordinate 31,065,929, forward strand.
CGTCACACAAGGACACGTGTGACCGTGCATCAGATAGTGTGTCAGTGTTTCCATGTGTGAATGTACTCATTTCTCTACATGGTTGTAAATTTCTTGCTCTGTAATGTTGAACCACAACAGCTTCTCCTGTAACCATTTGTTCCCTCTGAATTGACTTGTTGCGCTGAGAGCAGCTTAAAGGAGCCTAGTTACGTATATTTTGACCATAAAAACAAAACAGAAAAAACATACAAATTTTCAAGTAAAACAACATGCACCAAGTGTTCGTCCTTTGCACTGGGTCCCATCAGCAGACGTAAATGTTGTGCCATCTGCCGGCAACAGAACTGTCAGAAAGCATGATGGCGACAACTGATGCAGCATTGCATCCTGGAATGCTTCACAGTAAAGTAAAAGCTCAGCGTGGTTTAAGACCAACCTGATCTACAAGGTTTGGGTTACTTACTCTTTTCACACCTCCGCTGGACGTTGCTGATTCACTCAGCTCTGTTGCTTCTCCTTGTTTCCTCATTGCGCACATGCACAATATCGTACTTCTGGTCACATTTCTAGTCTTGTTATGGTAAATATACACAAAACAGTTTTGTTTAATAGCAAGTGGAGCCAAAAAAAGTGTAAAACAAAAATACAATATAATAACCCAACAAGGTGCAATAGTTTAGTCAGAAAACCTTTGTATGCAACCAGGGAGACCTTCTGGCGTAGTCACAGTACATGACTAGGCCCCTTTAAAATAGCTTTCTAATAAAAAACAACACGGTGTTTAAAATAGGGCTGCACAATTAATTGCATTTGCAATATAATCACAATTTTAAAAAACCCAATTTCCAAATCGCAGAGGTCTGCAATTTTTGGCTATGTAACAATGGGTAAGACACATCTTTTAGGTGTCGGCAATATGTTTAAAGTAGAGGTGGGTGATACTGGGAATTTTTAATTGATCCGATACCAAGTACATACAGGGTCAGTATCGCCCATATAGATATGTGTTATGGGAGTTTTGGGTGGAATTCTAAGCAATAGTAACTGAGTTCCCATCTTTACTAAATGACGAGACGGTGGTATGACGTTCCAGCACTTTTATTGAGAAACAGAGCAGAGATTCACATAGTTGGAAAGTAATAGCACCCCACGGTCCCGCTGCAGTCTGCGTCTGCCCTGTCTCTGCCTGCCTCGCTTTTTGGGCTTCCCCTAACACTGCACCGTGGCCTTCCCATGAGACAAAACAAAGACAGTCTATCATAATTAATCAGTATCCTCAGCAGCTGCAGCATTTGGCCTTGCAATCAGCAAACAGTGGATCTTATACACAGACATCAGGTCTCCAGGCCTCCTCTGTCCGAGTGGTGTGAGGCCATAGTGACTTCAGAATAATAATTCTTATAACATTCCTCTCTTTTTTTTTTTTTTTTGATGATGGCGTCGTCAGCATCAAGACAAAACAAGATGACCCATCACTTGAAAATGTGAACAAAGCACAGAGGAACCATTTCTGTAAACTCGTAAAGTGGGACCCAAAGGGTTCCCGTGTTGGAACCGGGCAGTGCTGGAACTTTTAATACAGATCAACATGAATGCTTCATAGAGCTTTAACACACAAGATCAAAGATTTAGCTTTTGTCCACAATTTAGGATTCATCTAATTAGGTAAGGCCTGTTTTAGGTACCTATGCGCACATTATTTTAAAATTACATTAGACTATGGTAAGCTAAACCCTGTTCATTAACCAAGGTCGAATCCGTCTAGTCTGACCCACCCTGAATACCCTCCAACTCCTTTCTCCACTCACCCCTACGATGGACAATAATCCACCACTCCAAACTTACAACACCAGGAGCAAAGGCAGGAGAGGTTCAGTGCGGGCAGGGGAACCCCAGAAAAAGCTACCCCTAGGGGGCAGTAAAAACTGGCAAGGCCCCCCTCCCAGGGAGATCTGCTCTCGGCCAATCTGAGCCTGAAAACCCTGTATTGAATCTAAGTGTTATCATTACCAGCTAATATTAAAGGATCTTTAGAGCCAATCCGATCCTGGTTCTTCCTATATCAAATCAAAAGGTGCATAAACCATAGATCCTTGTGTGTCTGAAGCAAACAGTTTCCATTTTTTACCATAAAACCATATTGATCAACATGATGTAATATTAAAGTGTAGATCTCATAACACAAAAAAATCAAACATGTGAGTCAGTGGAACAGAGCAGTTAAACAAACAGCAACACAATATGAGAAGAGTCCTAAACGTCAAGAACGCAAAGTTAAGAAAGCCTTCAGGCCATTCAGGCACAAGGCAGAAAATAATCTAATCGCGCTTAGAGTCTCTTCAGGTAACTCCTCCCGTTGAAGAATAAGGAATCAGAGTTCTCTGGCTTCTTTATCCCCAGTCCTCTTCTTGGTTCCTCCTCTCAGGCTGGATGATTGAGCTGGATGGTAATAAGCGTTCAGTTCTGGATGGGCACTGAGCATTCTATTTTGCATTTCTCTCTAATAAAACACTTTGTGAAGATGGTCTGCAGACACGAGTCCTTGTTTCCACTGGAGAACAGAAACAAGGTGTAATTAGTGTTCTTATCAAAAAAAACATTCATGTGTCATTTATTAAAACATCCTCCAAGCACTTTCACTTTCAAGATATTTCTGTCCACAATTATTTAGCTCTCAGAATTCTGCAATTTAATTATTAGTTAAAAAAGTAATCTTTAAGTTCAAATGTATTCAAATGTATCTGCAGTAAATAGTAATTCTTAACAGAATGCTTTTAATGTGTGTTTTAACTGTTGTTGTCTGACAGTTGAAGTTCTCTGCAACATAATTTCATCAACATATTCGTTTCATGTCATTTCCCATTTTATTTTGAAAACCCAACTGAGAAAAATAAAGCCTTTCCATGTGAAAGCCTTTTCCCTCTTTCTCTCTTTTTTTTAAAAGAAGAAAGTGAGGTGCTGTTCTGCACAGAAGACAAAATATTTATACCATGCTGTTACTGTTCAAGGACGCCAAGGTTCTACAAAACAAAGCAGTGAGCAGGAGAGAACAGGAGCTTTTGAAAACGTTCTAACATTGTTGAACAACCAAAGCTACTTAAGCAAATCCGAATTATTTCCCAAATTAATCCTAAAATAAAGTAAACCTTACATTGTGTACATTGTGATTATTTATCTATTTATCTTCTTAAACTGAGGATTGAGGACTTTGATTAAGAAGTTCTTGGATGAACGCGTCTCTGCGTTCCTATTTGTCTAGGCCTCGGTAATCTGATCTATGATCTATGTATTCTGAGTGCCTGGTCAGGAAGGGTTGAGGTTCTCCGAAGCTTTCTGTTTTCAGCAACCCTGAAAACCCAGAACCCTTTACAGTCAGTGTAAGGTGTCAGATGACATGTGGGACCACCTTGTCGTCCCTCTGGTTCCACCAGCTGTGTCAAGTCCACAGCAGCTTGTCCTGGGTGCCATGCCCCAGGGGTCTCCACACCCCCCTGTGTGGAACGTCTCTCATTGTAAGGATCTCACCTCATGTCCCGTTCAAGATGTTCTTTACACTACATGAGTTCCAATGTGGGATGTATTTGCTGCTTTGATGTTCCTCAGAGAAAACCTTCATTCATTGATATCACCTTCAAGCTGTTACCCTTTTATCATCACAGCCCCCCAACCATCCTGACCAGATCCAAAATGTCCCCATAATCTAATCTAATTAAAATAATCTTACTTATTTTCTGTATGTAAGACGATAACCATTAAATTATCCTGATCTAAAAGCCCTCAGGTTAACGGGTTAACTGGTTAAAAAGACTTTTGAGTTATTTGTGTTCTAGTTGAAAGATATTAAATCTCATAAATATTGTAACCATTGTACCCTGATGCTTTAATCCTAAATTTACCCATGTTAGTTAGTAGGATGTGTCATTATGCTAATTTTATTGCAACATTACCCATTTTAGCCAGTAATCTTTCTTTGTGTTTTATTGTTGCCTGCCAGAGTAGCAGAAATCAGCTTACACTAAGATGTTCATTAAATGAAATGCTATTTAAAAGTTCACATTACTCTACTTATATAGTGAAAACTAATGAATTCATTTATTTATTAAACTGTTGATATAATACCCACTTAATTTATTAAGTTGCTCTATGATTCCATCAAGTTACTTCTTTAAAAGTTTTCACCTTTACATAATCTTAATGTGTTTCGTAATGTGTGTTTTGTTTTAATTGTGTACAACAAAATCTGAAGTGAAATGCATGAAGTCGTGTCTGCAGAACTCATCTGTGTTTGTTGTCGAAGGTTGTCCGATGCCTCAGTCATAGTCCTTCAATGTCCATTTTCAGTCCAATGTCTGACTTAAGCACAACATTCTCCTTCCCTTCAAGAGTCCATCCTCCAGTCCTCACGCCTGCAAACAGAATGAATTCTGCCAGCATTTTTTGCCAATGAAAACGCTCCATAGGTTGAAAAGAAATTACAGCAAAGCAGTCACAAACATTTTAACTACAGTGTTCCCTCTAACATGACAAACATAAAAGAAACAAAAGGATAAAAAAAAAAAATCAAACTTTGTCTCTGACAAAATAAAACTCAAAACTGGATCAGGCTGAAGTCAATGACGTCACCTTTAGTCCTTGTCCCAAGGATCAGCCCCCATGGCACTGCGGCACTGTTTCTGCATTCTCTCGCATCTGAGAATGTCTAAAATGAGACTAAATCTCTATGTTAGCACAATCCTATCATATTGACCAGGTTTCTTTGCAAAGAAAAAGAAGCAGAAAGATAGAGCTGTTAATAGCAGAAAGCAACAAACATCTTTAAGACACCACCTTTCCTGCTGGAAGATCTGGCATAACTTGGTTAAAACTAAGTATAATTTAGTGTCCAAATCTGATTATAACTCCTTACCGCACTGCTAGCACTGTCTTTTCAGAGTCTTCTGTTGGCAGAAAGGTGGCATCTCCTTTAATCTGAAAGCAATAACTCAGAGAAAAACAAGAGTGTTAATAGCATGCAGTTAAAACCCTGGTCCCCTTAGTGTCACTTTAACGTGATGTTGTTCTGCTTTTTCTTGCTGATCCTGGGAAGGTATCAATCTCTTACCTTTCCTTTGAAACTTTGTTCAAAACACCTCCAAAAGAAAGAAAACAAAAAACGAAAGAAATGAACCAAAAAAAACCTAAAACAAAATAGTTTTCCAAGGAGCACAATTATGTCTTTTCCAATATGACATAGGTTTTTTGACTTATTACAAACCTTTTTGATATCCTTCTGGTCCTTTGACCATGTGTATTTGCTGTTAGTAATACTTTTATTCATATATACCTTTTCAATCTAAATTGGTCAAGTGTGAAACTTTAAAACAATGATTTTTTCCCTTTTAGTTTACTGAACTTCTAGTGTTTCTCTGTAAATGATAAGAGTTTTCCCCGTAAGCACATTGAGAAGGCTACCCAAAACAACCCAAGATTAGAATTAGAATTTAACCCTTCAGAAGCTGGCTTTATTTTATTTTTTCCCCTCTGACATAGTTTTCGTGCCCCAGGCCAGAACACACAGACCCAGCCTCGCCATAAACATTCAGATGTTTAAATCATGGTCAGATTTGTTTATCATATCTATTGTCCTTCTCAGGTTATACTGTCTCTCTGAGGTTCACCTCAGTTCAGCATAACTAATAACATCAGATGATTTTGTAACTGTTGACGCGTGTAACGTGGCCTTCTGATATTTTGACGCTTTTCAAAATTTCTCATTAGTTGCATTCAAATCCCAAGTAAAAAGAAATAAAATAAATGAATAGAAAACCCTTAGAAAAGCAACCATATTTAGTTCCATACAGTTTGTTCAAAGCACAGTTTTCCCTCATCTATTTAAATCAAAAATCTTGTATATCTAAACTTCTTTCAACTGGACTGGTTTGTGATGAATCATTATTATTATAAGCAATGAGATCTCAGTAATTTTAAATTGCTTTAGGGCTAAAAAACAAGTGATAGGATCTCAGCCTAAATTTGTAAAACAGTAAACTTAACAAGCTTATGTAAAGCTTATTACCAGTTCCAATTTCTAACAAAGCTGAAATATTTCCGTTCAAGCCATGTTAATCTCTCCGTGTATCAATTTAATTTGGTTCTGATATTCAATGTTAAAAAACAAACTTTATTTAAATCTCTCTTTTACTTTACCTTTTTGTTAACATAGTCCATGCTTAAAAATGTCATTTGAATTACGGAGCTGCAGTTCTCCCAAAACAAATGATCATTTTGAAACCATGAACAATAATTTTAACCCCGAATTAATTCACACAGATGAACGTTTAGTTACAAACGATACATACATATGTACAGTTACATACATACAGATACATAGAAACGATGACAATCAGACAAACAAACACGTGCAGGCCTGCTTTTTCACCATCTTAAATAGTTCTATGTTTTTCATAATTATAAACGCCAAAGCCGAAAGATGTTTTCAACGCGTTAAGTTCCCGCTTAGTTTAAAAGGTGGAGAGCGTGTGCTGGTTACGACCCCCCCGATGCTTCATCCACACGCGGTTTTACGCTTCAGTCCCGCAAGGATACAACTCTGTGTCTCGCAGACACTTGGACGCTTACCCATTTTTGAAAGTTATACGTCGTTATTAACAGTTCAGAACAGTTTTATCCACAACGGAAGTGCCTAATCGGTCCCCACGTAAACGCTTCCCCGGTGCAACGCCTTTTTAGTTTCGTTTCCGTTTTCTGTTTTTATTCATTTTATTCAATTTTCGCTTTTCTTTTTTCTCTTAATTTTATTTTTATTATTTAGTAGCAGTACTGCAATAAAATAAAATAATAGTAATAATAATAAATGTGAGAAATCTGCATGTTTAATCAAATCATTTCAAATCATTTATGCATGTCATGCTTCTGGGCCCCTACTTTTCAGCATGAAATCGAACGTCTCACCCTGGGGCTAGGCTTGACCCTGAGAAACTCTGCCTTTTACCCATTACACGGACTCTTCTGCATCCAGACTTTTTTTTTTTGTTTGTTTTTATTTATTTTATCCTTTTTTTGTGTTTTTATTATTATTTTCTACTCGTCCTTAGCACGATCGACCAACTAAAAATGAAAGGCCTCACATCTGATGTTATAAGAATTATAACAAGAATGAGGAATGTTATAAGAATTATTATTCTGAAGTCACTATGGCCTCACACCACTCAGACAGAGGAGGCCTGGAGACCTGATGTCTGTGTATAAGATCCACTGTTTGCTGATTGCAAGGCCAAATGCTGCAGCTGCTGAGGGATACTGATTAATTATGATAGACTGTCTTTGTTTTGTCTCATGGGAAGGCCACGGTGCAGTATTAGGGGAAGCCCGAAAAGCGAGGCAGGCAGAGACAGGGCAGACGCAGACTGCAGCGGGACCGTGGGGTGCGATTACTTTCCAACTATGTGAATCTCTGCTCTGTTTCTCAATAAAAGTGCTGGAACGTCATACCACCGTCTCGTCATTTAGTAAAGATGGGAACTCAGTTACTATTGCTTAGAATTCCACCCAAAACTCCCATAACAATTTGGCGTAAACGAACAAGATCTCCGACCGACGAGCGAGGGAGTCCGGGGAGAGGAGCTGCTTTGGCCGGCCCAGAGAGGTTATCCGGCCTCTGGTACCCCGAATGGATTTTCAAGGGATGTGGAGGAGCTCTTGGTCTCGGAGCGTCTCTGGGCATCGGCGCGAAGATCCGAACCTTTCTTTCATGAGACGGTAAGGGGATTATTTTCCAGCTCTTTTAAAAACAAACACAATTGGTCAAAAATGCTTGCAAGCTTTTAAATTTTAAACCCCATTTTAAAGTATACCTCAAGAAATTTTAAAATTTAAAACTGTAAAACTAAAAGGTAGTAAAAGTAAAAGCCAGTAGAAATAATGAATTATATTTAATCCTTAAGGCAAATAAAACAGGGTTCGCAATACCGAACGGTGACTAAGGTTTAAACATTAAACTAAAATTCTAAATTTAATTAAAATACGATTTCAGCTGAAATACGGACTCTCATGCTGGGAGGAGGATGGGCAGAATGTTTTTCACCTGGAGAACGGGTGACCGGGCTGAGCAGTTTGCAGCTGGTCCGTTAAAGTCCTCTTGTCTTGGTTTTGTGCAAGAGGCTGTCCACTTCTGTTGTGGATGAAAGCGGCAGGGATGCTTAAGTCCTTGACTGTTGCGAAGACGTTCGCAGCTTTGATAAGTGGGGACCCCGACCATTATACCAAAAAGCCGACCATCAGGTGTGAGGCCATAGTGACTTCAGAATAATAATTCTTATAACAATATGATACCAATATTAAGCTTGATGTATCATGAAACTGTTGACCTTTCAATGTTTTTGTGATTTTTACTTTATTATTACAATGAATAATAATAATAATAATCTTCATAGTGGGAGTTTTTCTAATCCACCTCCTATTATATATCTTTCAATCCTTATGTGATTTTGTCTGTGTTGTGTGCACTTGCCTGTTGCTTTAATTCTATAAATTTCCCCGTTGTAGGATAAATAAAGGGTTATCTAATGTTATCTTATCTTAAATAACACTTTTGAAATGGGATACATTTTTTCCAAGGTCTTAACTACACTTTCTGAGTGGGCTCCAGTAACATATGATGCATAATATCTACTTTGAAAGTTAACATGAACTGCTGCTGAAGATGACCACTCTTATCTACCTGGATGTTCTCTGGAGGACTGAAACGCCTCAGTTAGTGACGTCTGTCTGTGGGTCTGGGTCTGTCGGGTCAATGAGAGAAGTTTCGTCTCCTCTCTCCGTTTCTGCAGCTCGACGTTTTCTTGCTCATGGCCTTTTGTCTGCTTATATAAATTTATTGTTACCACTGCATTGAACTGCCTTTTTACAAACCATACAGCTTGCCGTTGTTTCCTTTACGGCATTAAAATATAGCCAAACAGCGCTTCTTTCCCCCTTCTCCATGGGTTTCTGCTCCGGCGGTCTCTCTCTCTCCGAGTCTGAGAAGTAGAGGTGGGCGGATCGATCCTGGTATTGATACTATCGAAACCAACACTGGGGTTGATATTGAACAATTGCTCGTTTAACAAGATCGATACTTTTTATTCTCTCCCGCACGCACTGACTGCAGCAGATTCACCAGTCTCCCCCTCTGTGTCACAGCACTTTGCTGCTCATCCTTTTCTCTTGTAACCGGCTTGCCCCATCACATGGCTCAGCGGCGCCAGCCAATCTGCACGCAGGATCAACCTGGCCCGCCCACTCAGCTCTCTCTGTACTCCACACACAAACAACCGTGCTGTTGCTCTTCAGAGAGAGAGAGAGAGAGAGAGAGAGAGGGAGACCCCCCGCCGGAGCAGAAAAACATGGACGAGAGGGAAAGAAGCACCATTTGGCTATATTTTAATACCGTAAATGAAACAACGGCAAGCTGTATGGCAGGTAAAATGCAGTGGAAACACAACAAATTTATATTAGTACATGAAAAACCATGAGCAAGAAAATGTCGTGCTACAGAAACGGAAAGAGGAGACGAAACTTTGCTCATTTCCCCCGACAGACCCAGATCCACAGACAGACGTCATTGACTGAGGCGTTTCAGTTCACCAGAGATTATTCAGGTAGAGAAAGAGTGGTCACCTTCAGAAGCAGTTCATATTAACTTTCAAAGTAGATATTATATGTCATATGTTACTGGAGACCACTCAGTAAGTGTAATTAAGACCTTGAAAGAACCCAGTACATATATCCTATTAAAAAGTGTTATCTAAGATAAGATAACATTAGATAATCCTTTATTTATCCCATGACGGGGAAATTTATAGAATTAAAGCAACAGGCAGGTGCCTACAATACAATAGAAGTTACATAAGGGTTGAAAGATATAATACAAGAGGTGGATTACGAAAAAAAATCTATCAACATAACAGTATTATTATTATTATTAATATTATTATTCAATTGTAATTATAAAAAATCACAAAAACACCAAAAGGTCTTGTATGCTAATTGGCTGGCAAAGCTGAGCCACGTGACTATGCAAGACAGTGACGAGAGGGGAGGAGCAGCAAAGTGCTGTGACACAGACAGGATGACAGACTAGTGCAGGGGTTTTCAAACACACAAACACAAGCCTTCCCCACACAGGTCCCTGCAGTAAATGCATCTTTCTTTTGTGTTCCTGGAATGCTGTTTCAAAAACAACTGATAGCCTAATATGTTTTTTATTGTATTTCCTTTAACAAAGTACATTCATAAAAAAGGCCTATTCATAAAATATCCATCCAAATATTTCCATCTTTCGCTTTTAGGAAATTCATAAACGATTGTTTTCAACAGCAGATAAACTGAACTAAACAGACGGCAATGTCAAACTGAACTCACGTCAACAGGAGAGGTCAACTGAAATAATAATAAAAAAGAATTTAACAGATGTCAACATATTACATATTCCGATTTACTCTTTTAGGCTAATTATACACAATTTAAACCTATTTCTTTCTTAACAACCAAGGCTAACAACAGCCAAACTTGTTTTTGAAGATGAAAATTTTTCATTAGAAAAATTTTATTAAATTAAAGTTAAATATTGTTGAAGGTAATCTTGGCTGGTGTAGCTTGTCTGTTTGGCAGGTGTTTTTGGGTTGGAGTAAAATGAGTCCATAGTTCCACAGGAGGCTTTTTAACATGTTTCTGGTGCGACTCGCTTCCACAGTGTTGCTTCACATCACGCTCCACTCCGTGTAAAAATAACAAATAACTACAAAAACTCTGAGAATCATCTTTCTCTGGTCTTACACAGTTAGAACCCGTTCTCCAGTCCATGTTGTAGCTGTAGTTTATTTTTTTTATTTTTGTCGTAGTTTCCTAATAATCTGTATGCATCAAAATTCTTGTGATTTTATTTAACGAGTGTCCTGGTTCAGCTGCTCATGAGGTGGAAGCTGCTGCATATTGACTGACAGCAGCTCTGACTGCAGCTCTGCCTTCTTTGTTTCATAAAAGTGCATGTGGAATAATATTTATTATTTTTATTTTACTTTTTCCGAATCAGACCCAGTCAAACTGGGACATTGTTTCATATTCCGACCCTTCTTCTTCTTCTTCAAAAAAGCGTGTCATGCTAAATTAGCCGAGCTGAGTTACTGGAAGCGAGGGAATAAACGCTGACAGGTTACGTGGCCACAGGTGGAAATAACTCATTAACTGCAGGAGCAGCAACAGACACGTTTACTGAGGGAAGTTGTTGTCAGCTGTTCTATCCGCTGAACTTTCTGACCTACTGGTTATATATCCAAAGAAACCTTTGACCACCGCTACTTTCATTTATGTCATCTGTGGTCAGTTTGAGATGCTCTTCCAAAAGTTAAAATGATTGAACACCGATAAAACTTGCTTTGCAAAGACCAGCTTTACTCTCTTTCTGATTGGCTAATGTCCCGGCTCTGCCAGATTTCATTGGTTGATTGCAGCTTCTGTTTAAAATCTTGAATAAAAAGTCTACACGGAACATTTTGCGCTCATTTTCCAAATGACAAAATCCGTTGCAACGACGGAGAACTTTAATCCCTGTATTACATGTTATGTCTTATCTGATGTATTTCTGATGTTTGGCACTGTTTTATTTTGTTTTTATGATCAGAATACATTTCTGCATCACTCCCTAGAAGCTGGAAAGAACAGAGACAAAAACACCTCACTTAGTAACTCTAAGTAACTCAAATACATATATTAGGCTAATACATTAAAACTTTTTATTTTCTTCAATCCTGTCTTCAATTATGTTTAGTAATTTCTGCCAAAGACTGCAGCATTTTGATTTAATCCATCTGAATGCAGTATTTGCAAGCCATATGCTGATTGGAAGAAAAAATAAAATAAAAAAGCCTGTCTGTGATTGACTGGTGGAGTGGACAGTTTTTGAAGTAGTGAGCGCAGAAACAGCCGAGCGACTGCACAGCTGGTGTTGAGCGTTGAATGAGCAGGTCCAGAGTGCGAGCAGAGATGGAACTGAGCGCGAGGACAGTGCACTCTTTTCAGAGTTGAGTGCGCGACAGACCGGGTTTTGAGTGAGTGCGTGTTGTCTCACTGTGCGCTTGGATTGGTTCCTGTGCGCTCAAACAGAAGGCACAAATATCTTCTTCCCCAGCACATTCTTTGCGCCTCCCCTGTCACTTTTTGGCGCTCCCCAGGGGAGGCACGCCTCACCTGTTGAAAACCACTGGACTAGTGAGTGTGCTGTAGTCAGTGCGTGCGGGAGAGAATAAAAAGTATTGATCTTTTCAAACAAGTATTGTTCAATATCAATACCAGTGTTAGTGTTGATGGTATTGATACTAGGATTAATCCACCCACCTCTAGTTTAGAGTAGATTTACCTCCACATGGAGGGGAAGAGAGTTGCAGCAGTGAGACGATCTTATTTTATTACTTGTTTTAGAGTTTATATAATAAATATGTTGGTGAAGATTCTCAGACATCCAGGTCATGATCAATCCAAAAAAAGGTAAAAAAAAAATAAAACAACCGGTCCTCTGTTCTGAAGCTGAAGACGTTTCGCTTCCCATCCAGGAAACTTTCTCAATTCCAAATTTCTGGAGTAGTGTGGAGTTACATACTTTATAGACTTATAGTCTTCAGAATAGAAGTCCAGTTGTTATATTTTTTAACCTTTTTTTTCCGGATTTATAGAAATAATACTTTTTTACCAGAAACTTGTAGGAATTTCCCCATAGCAATAAGTACTGGTCAAACTGTTTAATACATAAACTTGGTTGCACTCTGCACTTGTTGTTCAACAAAGATTGACGTCCAACTCAACTAGCTATCCTATTGAATAATAATTTCTGATTAATAAAAACATTTATATTTATTGTGTTAAATAGTCCTTGTTTATAAACATCTTTATGTACAGGGCATTTTTGTTGCCTGTGGTTAATGCAGAGAAAACTAAATTAAATCTCAATCGCAGTTATGGTTGAAATATATTTGCTAAATCGTACAGCCTTAGTTTAAAACGTGCTGTTTTAGCAGGCTAAATGGGCTTTGGTGTGCCTTCTGTTGGATAGTCAAATGCTTATACTTAGCTTTTAACTACCACTATTACCATCCTTGGGGAATAAGTAGAGCAACAAGCTGACAAGGAAGGCTAGCTCTTCTGGAGACACTTCTAGAACCTCTAGAGATGACTTTGCAAAGACGGATTCTTCATAAAATGAAGATGATTATGGACAACCCTGAGCATGTTCTTCATCAGATTGTACAACAAGAGTGTCTTCTGTCAGAGGTTCTCAAGATCTGCTGGAAGACAGACTGCTTACAGGAGATCTTACCTGTCTGCAGCCATCAGCATCTACAACGTCTTGTTGAAGAAACTCCTATAACTTGAGTTACACCAGCATTTAATTTCCCTTTGGGATTAATAAAGTATTTTTGAATTGAATTGAAATCTAATGCTAATTTTAATTACATTTGGATACTTTGGAAAATTTGGTTGTCTAGTTGATGACAGAATGACTGGTAATAATAATACAAACTGGCAACTGTGAAAACCTTAGTTTCTCTTGTAACGGTGTTATATTGTGAAATGATAGCAATAACAAAGTTATCAGTTCAAAGTCCATCAGAATTTAAACTTAAAAGATTTTCTATATTTTCGGTTTGACACATACTGGTATATATCACTTTAAGATTATTCATAAGTAAGGCAAAATTGTTGTGTCATTGATCAAAATTGGGATCATCACCTGTGGTATATATTGTGATGCTGTGGGAAGATATCAGGGTTCCTTTGAAGTCAAGTAGTCTTGAAAAACCTAAATGATCCAATTACATCGTTTTCCAAACCTAGATTAGTATTGCCCTCTGTGGTGAAGTCTGTTTGTTTGATTCATACGGGGGATCGGGGTTTGAACTCTGGCTGCACCAGAACACACTCACTCAGTGAGGAAAAAATGGAACCTAAAATGTGGGATTTCAGACTTTTTTTCTTATTCCATTATGTAAAAGAGTATAGCCTAACTTTTGTAAAAAAAAAAAAAAAAGAATTATAATAATAATTTCCTTTGACATAGATTTGCCACATTAGAATGCACACATTTTGTTAAGTTTCACAAACCAAATAAATATATAATAGATCATCATCTGATACCATGGTTTTACAAGTGTGAAGCCAGGAAATATTATTTAATTTAGGACCAACCGATCCATAGATTTAGAATAAAGCTGATCAAAGTTTGTCCAGAGGCCAGAGGGGAAGTAGTCCTTTAGCATACTGATGAATCAGAGACCAACTTCAGTGTTGTTTCAAGATATGTGAAAATAATGATCCCCAGATAGGTTGACCGTGCTTAAAGCATTCTGGAAACTTGAGCACCTTTGTATTCAAATATTCAGAATGTTATAAACCTGCCTTAGGAACATGAATCTGAGGCTGGAAAAGATTATAATTGTAAAAATGTGGAGCAACCCCCACCGCACAGCCCTGGGAATGATTTTGAATCCATTAATGCAGTGGGTCTGTTTGTGTATGCAGAAAGGAGCTCATCGCTGAACTGGACCAAGACGAGAAGGACCAGCAGAACACGTCACGTCTGGTGCAGGAGCACAAAAAACTGCTGGAGGAGAACAAGAGTCTGTCTACATACTACCAGAAGTGCAAAAAACAGCTGGAGCTGATCCGGGTGCAGCAGCAGAAGAGACAGGGCACATCATAAGGACACGCTGCCTTACGAAGTGCTGCCACTCCTTCCTCCTCTAGCTGGCCATCCATCATCGTCTCTCCTTCACTGCAACAGACTGTCCACCTCTCCTCAACACACATACACACAAACACACACGTCCCCATCCAGCATGTCCTGCATGTTGCATTGACACTCAGCGAGAAGATAGCTGTCCTTTGTACATACATCTGCACATCTCTTCAGCATCTTCTGTGACTATAGACCACCCAGTCCCTGCTCACTCATTCTGTTGAACTTAGAATCAGCTGCTGTGCCTCAGGACACATTGATGTCGGTTGCATCCACTGAGCCCGACAGCAGGCTGACGAGCGTGGCTTGTGTGGCTTTTTTTGTGTTTGCACTCAGGACCTCCGGACTGCCTTGTGAATGTGTGTTTGGAGGTCCCAGCAACGGCCAGACACGTCATACTCCTCAGAATGTGAAACCAAGACAGCCAATATGGCTAAATGTATGATCCGTCTGTGGCGTTATCAGAAGCTATGAGGGTGTTTCAAATGAGCCCTGCTGTACGCATTGGGTCCTTGTTATGCAAAACACATTTTCTCTCCTTGAAATGGACAGATCTTTCTTTAGCTTGTTTGTGTTCTCCTGCTGGACCCTCATACTAACTCCTGGTCACTTTTCACAGAAGTAGGAGGTTCTTCCAGCGTGTTCTAATCATCTGTTCCTTGCCTTCTTCCAGCTCCTGGAGCCAACACAAAGCTGTGGATTTCCTTGTTTGACCTCAGTATTGTTTTGAGTGAAATGTTTTGGTATCTTGTATTCAGCAGTTCATTTGGCGTATTAGGTCCTTTTTTCCCAGTAGAACAGACTTGAACTGGTGGGGAAATGCCCTTGCTGTCAAAATGGAGGAGGCTGCATCTGAGCGTGAAAAAACGAGTTTGGTTGTAGTTCACATGTTGCCTTAGAGGTTGCCTGCATTTAAGTGCTTGTTTTATGGGACGACCTTAACAGAGTAAGAAAGCAACGCATTTTTTAATGTAAAGGGTGTGGTTACAAATATTTTCATGTGAGAAATCCGTGGAATGGGTCTGTAAAGTGATCATGCCAATGTTTCCTACAAGCTTTACATGTACACTTGATGGACTTTTAAGCCTCTGGCATCCCCCAGATATGTTTGCACAGTCACTGGTTTAAGTCTGGTTACATACAAGTGACATTTTATTTCTTTTTTAGATTTGATTTTTAAAGTGACAGACTTAAGGAGTCTTACTTTTAAAGTTCCCAGTCCCCCTCATGAGATGGATGTATCACACATATGTAATTTAGAAGTGTTCCTACTTCATGTGAAAAGGAGATACGGAAAGCATTCTGAAATAAACTGAATGGTAAAAAGATGTCTGTCAAATGATTGTTTAGTCATTTCTATTTTACAAACCAATCATTTGTCAAGTCAAGTATGGAAGAACTTCTGCTGAAGACAGCAAAGAATCCCAGACTAGGTAGAGAGAGACAATGCTGTGTCAAACTTTAAAGAGTCTGTCCCCCTTTCAATTTCCTCAGTATCATCAAAATGCCCAGCAGATGGCAGCAATGTTGTTTCTTCCCATTCACAAACTGACGCTTTTGTTGATGGTGTCACTTCCTCATGTTTTGCATTAGACTATATAGCACCCTCAAATAAGAAGGTGATTATTCACAGCAAGCTGGTTCAATTTAGAGCTGCGTCCTTTAAAGCACAATGTTAGGAAACTGGAGAGAAAATGATGCTCTACACATCAAGAGGAATCCTACCTAATCTGGAAAAACATTCTACTGTTGTATAAAAAGACCTTTTGCAGAGTTAGAGCAGTATATTTTTTCATCATTAAGGAGAATAAAAGTAATCCTAGGTTTCTCCTTAGTACAGTTGCCAAACTTACCCAGATTCATAGCTCTTTTGATCCATCCATTCCCTCAGCTTTTAGCAGTAATGACTTTATGGAATTCTTAATAAATAAAATTGATTTCATTAAAAATAAAATTTTTGGCATCTTCCCAAACGATTACCTCGTCCTCAGTAAGTGTACTCTTTAGAACCTGATCAGTGTTTGAACTGTTTAGACCCCGTAGAGCTTTCTGAGCTATCTAAAATTTTAGCTTCATCTAAACCTTGTATGTTACAACCAATCCCAACTAAGTTATTTAAGGAGATATTCCCTTTGATTAATGCCCCTATTTTAGACATGATTAATCTATCCTTAGTAAATGGATATGTACCACAGACTTTTCAAGTAGCTGTTATTAAACCTTTACTTAAGAAACCCTCTCTTGATCAAGATGACTTAATAAATTACAGACCTATGTTTAATCTTCTTTTCCTATCTAAAATTCTTGAGAAAGTAGTTGCTAATCAAGTATGTGAACACTTACAGAGTAATGACCTATTTGAAGAGTTTCAGTCAGGCTTCAGAGCTCATCATAGCACTGAAACCGCTCTGGTGAAGGTCACTAATGATATTCTCATGGCCTCAGATAATGGACTTGGTTCTGTTCTTGTCCTGTGAGAGCTCCGTGCTGCATTTGATACAGTTGATCGCAATATTCTCCTACTGAACATACTGTAGGGGTTAAGGGGACAGCATTAGGCTGGTTTAAATCTTATCTGTCTGACAGATTCCAGTTTGATCATGTTAATAAATCTTCAAACTCTAGGGTCACTTGTGGAGTACCACATGGTTCGGTCCTTGGGCCAATTCTCTTTATATATGCTTGCGATTCACAAAATTATCAGACAGCATGGGATTAATTTCCACTGTTATGCTGATGACACTCAGCCATATTTATCCATAAATCGTGATGAATCCAATCAATTACTTCGACTGCAGTCATGTCTTGATGACATCAAAAGCTGGATGACTTTAAATTTCCTGCCCTTAAATTCTGACAAGACAGAAGTTATAATCTTTGGACCAGAGTCCTCAAAAAATAAACTTCTTAATCACTTGATCTGGATGGCATTAAATTGGCCTCTGGTAATAAAGTAAAAAATCTTGGTGTTATTTTTTACCAAGACATGTCATTTAAATCCCATATTAAACAGGTTTCCAGAGTTTCCTTTTTTCACCTCAGGAATATTGCCAAAATTAGAAACATTCTGTCCAGGGGTGATGCTGAAAAACTAGTCCATGTATGTGT